>NC_041381.1:344828659-344973435 GCF_002162155.2 Triticum dicoccoides
AGCATACTACAAACACCAGAAACTACTTGCAACTCCTAGACAGAGGACAAGGGTGATTAAGAAGTCGTGCGGGGTCATATTTCAGGGCCCAATGCATGGTAGTAGCTGTTTCATGGATCACAAACACTGAACTCAGTTCCTGAGGACAGCTTCAATGAGACAACCCACCATGTACTCCTACATGGCCTCTCACCGATACCTTTACCAAATCATGTTCACACACTTAGCTCTCAACAGTAGGACATGTTCAGACACCTCTGATTCATCCTCGATGAATCAGACCTGACTCAACTCTAAGCAGTAGCAGGCATGACAAGCAAGCATGAATGAGTAGGCACAACAGGGCTCAAACAACTCCTACTCATGCTAGTGGGTTTTATCTATTTACTATGCAATGACAGATCATGCGGAGCATAAAGGGGTTCAGCTACCGCAGCAAGTAACAGATGAATCGTTGTTGTCCCAATGCAGTAAAAGAGAGCAGGAGCGAGAGAGTAGGATTGTATCGGAATGAACAAGGGGGTTTTGCTTGCCTGGCACTTCTGAAGATAATATAGTTCTTCATCGGTGTCATCGATCACATCGTCGGTACACGTCTACTGAGAGGGGACAAGCACCGACAAACAAAGAAGAAACACAATCAATGCAATGCTCAACATGATGCATGATCATGACATGGCAATATGTTGTGGTTTGAGCTAATGCATCTAGCAGCAGGTTAAATGGAGTTGGTTTGAACCCTGGGTTCAAATTCAAACTCCATATGTGAGGGTTTAAATGCCATTTAAATGATTTATCCTAAACAATAGTCATAACTTTATCTAATATGCATGAAAATGCTACAGATGGAAAGATTGGATTTTTCTGATCATTTTTCATATATAATTTATCTCATTTGGAGTTACGGTTGAATTTATATGAATTTTAGAAGTTTTGGGCATTTTCTGGAATTTCCTGAATTAAAATAAATCCAGAAAATACATGTTGCGTCAGCATGACATCACCCTGAAGTCAGCAGGTCAACTGGGCGCCTCCAGGTCAAACCTGACCAGTGGGGTCCACTGGTCAGTGACTTGGGCTGGTTAGTGACGCTGACAGGTGGGCCCGGCCAACAAACACGTCAGCATGGTCAACACTGATGTGTGGGGTCGGTCAAAGTGTGACGGGGCAAGGTCAAAATGACCCATGGGGCCCGTGGGGGTTAGTTTTATTTAAACAGGAACAAACCCGGGTTAATGAGCGCGTGGGGACCACATGTAAGTGACTCGGGGGTAATTAGCAGGGTCATTAGTGGCTAAATAAGTGTGCCACGTCGGCGTCACCGGAGTTCAGCCGGCGGCGACCAAATCCGCGGCCGAGGGGGTCGGGATTTTGCTATGGGGCTCTGTTTTGAGCGCGGTTTGCTGCTACGGCTTGCTGGAGCTCTAGCGCATCTAGTGGTGGTGGCGGCAGCAGCTGGGATGGCTGGAGTTGACGGCGGCGAGCATTTGCGTGGTGGCCGGAGTTCGGGCACCTGCGGGTTTGGCATTGTAGTGCACCGAAGGGGGAGCTTGTGTGTGTTAGGCTCCTGGTGAGGTGTGGAGCACGTTGCCGTGATCGGGAGTGAGCTACGGTGGCTCTGGCCTCGTCTGCATCATCGCCGGCGGCGAGGACCTCACGACCCCGGTGAAAAGGGCGGCTAGAGTATGGGAACGAGCGCGGGGAGGAGGGGGAATGGTGGCAGAGCTCACAGTGATCTCAACGGAGAATTCAGCGGGCTCGGGGAGGAGTCGGAGCAAGCGGGGCAGCGACGGGGATCTCCGGCGGCCGACGGCATGGATGAGGATGATGGCGTCGCTTCGGGCATCCCCCGAGCGCGTGCTTCGTCTTGGGGCTCCGTGGCGTCGAGGCGGAGCCTCTAGACAGCACGGAGGGGTGAGGGAGAGGCGATGGCCGCCGTGGTGTTCGTCGGCGGCGGCGACAGCGCTCGGTGGTTGCGTCCAAGAGAGCCAGAGGAGGAGAGGAGCTCGGGGAGAGAGTGAGAGGGCCTGGGGGGTGCGTGGCCGTCTCTGTGGCGCTGGAAGGGCCTCGAGGGTGTGAGGCAGGCAGGGAGGAGGCCACGGCATCGCCAGTGCTCGGCACCGAGCTGCGTCGGGGCGAGGGGAGGAAGACGACAGGAAGAGGTGTGTTGGGCCAGGTGGCTGCGCTGGCCAGTTGGGCTGTGGTAAGTCAGGTGAGCCTCTGTTCTTTCCTATTTTTATTTTCTGTTATTTTGTTTTGATTTAGTTTGAGAACTAAATCATTTTAAAACTTTCTGTAAATTTTTGTGTGAGCTCAGAGAGATAGTCCAAGACCACATGCAAATTTACGAAAATATTTGAACATTATTTCTTATATAGCAGAAATAATTCCAACCCAAATATGTTATTGATTTAAATCAAAGGCCCAAAATAAATTATTTCTGTGACGCCAAAAATATTTGTTTGAATTTTACCTCATGCCAATATTTTCACAGAATAATAGGAACATTTTCTTGGACTCATTTGATGAGATTTAAATGTTGGTTATTTTTAGAGGTTTTTGTGAGGCTTTTGAAAATTCCTCAATTCAAGTTTCATAAACATAACTATGATGATGACATGATGAGATGCAAAGACAAACAAGGCCAATCTAGGGCTGTGACAATACATTTTCCTGTTCTACGTTACTTTGCGATATTTGCTAGTAGATGCTTAATTGCTTGCGGGAACAGTGGAAACCTTAGTGCTCCTGACCTTATTATTTTGCGCCATACTTTGTTTCGTGATACCACCTTCAGTGTAGGCTCTTTTGTTGCTAAACGGTTAAGTCTGAACCGTACAAAGGGCCCATCTTCGGTGGTATCTTTGCTTCACGCCTTGCTAAGCACTTTGAGATACCTATTAGGCATCATGAGAAAGAGGAAAAGTTGTTGCCCACTATTTTTCTAGATTATAAGAGTATGGTAGCACATGACTTTATTGTTAAAAATAAGAAGAAGATGCTTAAGTATAACTCGATATTTGATAAAACTCACTATGATACTATTACCTTGCCTACACCCTCTTTGTTTAACATACTTTCAGGCATGTACCTCATCTTGCCCGAGGCCATTTATGCATACTGGAATCTGACACGAGTTCCAGAGCCTGAGCGAGAGCCACCACTTGACCCCTATTGACAGTCTGTTTATCAGTGGGATCCGGAGGAGATCGCTAACCAGTGGCACCCTGAGGACCTTCCTCAGTACACCGAAGAGAGTAGCTTTGATCCATGGCATAGACCAACTTAGGCCAAAAGCCTAAGCTTGGGGGAGTACGTATTTCTCACCGACATTACATTCATGTTCACACACTCATTCTAGTTGTCAGTGCTCATACTTTTTCATTATACTATCCATGTTAGTTTATTTTCTTTTCTTGCTTTCTTCTTGTGTGTTTGAAAAACCTTAAGAAAAACCAAAAAAAGTGGTTGTAGCCTTTAGCTAGTTTACTTTCCATTCTTGTAGTAGTAATTAAAAGAAAGCCCAAAAGGATTTCTCGTTCTTCTTTTGTTTGTTGGGAGCTTTACCGTGTAAATAGTTTTATTTCTTTTCTTTTCTTTGGGGGTCGAGAGGAGAAGACCTCAATGAAAATGTTGAGTGGCTCTCATTTGCATTATTGTTGATCTAACCAAGAGCCCATATTACCTTGTCTTCTCCTTTGTATTAAATGCTTGCAGATTCCAGCTTAGTCCAACTCACGTGCACTATTATTATTATCCACACCGTTCGGTCGTGTGAGTGAAAGGCAATAATGACGATATATGATGGAATGATTGAGATGAGAGAAGCTGGTATGAACTCGACCTATCTTGTTTTTGTATATATGATTAGTTCATCATTCCTGATTCGGCTTATTATGAATGAAACATGTTTGCAATGACAATTAGAGACTATAGTTGCTCATGCCATGCTTAATTAGCTAGGAGTTTACAATGGTTTACCTTGCATGCCAACATGTATTAATATGGTTGTGATGTGGTATGATAGGGTGGTATCCTCCTTTGAATGATTCGAGTGTCTTGACTTGGCACATGTTCACGCATGTGGTTGAAACATAATCAACATAGCCTGCACGATATTTATGTTCATGGTGATTTATATCCTACTCATGCTTGCACTCATTGTTGATTAATCTTAATGCATGTTCATGACTATTGTCGCTCTTTAGTTGGTCGCTTCCCAGTCTCTTTCTAGCCTTCACTTGTACTAAGCGGGAATACTGCTTGTGCATCCACTTCCATAAACCCCAAAGTTATTCCATATGAGTCCACCATACCTTCCTATATGCGGTATTTACCTGCCATTCCAAGTAAATTTGCATGTGCCAAACTCTAAACCTTCAATGAAATTCTGTTTTGTATGCTCGAATAGCTCATGTATCAACTAGGGATGTCTGTATCTTCCATGCTACGTGGGTTATTCTCAAGATGAGTGGACTCCGCTCATCATTCACTAGAAAATGACTGGTAATCGGGATGCCCAGTCCCATGCTCAAATCAAATCAAAATAAATGCAAACAAAACTCCCCCAGGATTGTTGTTAGTTGGACGGCACCCTTTGTTTTTGGCCAGCCATGGATTGATGCTTGTTGGTGGTGGGGGAGTATAAACTTTACCATCCTGTTTGGGAACCGCCTATAATGTATGTAGCATGGAAGATATCGAGATCTCTTGGTTGTTATGTTGACAATTAAAGTATACCACTCAAAATATTACTTATCACTATTTCAAAACTCGAGTTCTAGCACCTCTGCAAATCCCTACTTCCTTCTGCGAAGGGCCTATCTTTTTACTTTTATGTTGAGTCATCATCCTCTTATTAAAAAGCACCAGTTGGAGAGCACTGCTATCATTTGCATGCATTGCTATTAATTTACATTGAGTATGACTGTGACTAGATTTCTTTTGCCATGAATTACAATGTCTAGTTAGTCCTTGATCTTCAGGGGTGCTCTGCATTTATGTTTTGTGGTCTCAAAAAGGGCTAGCGAGATACCATCTTGTTATATCATATTACGATTGTTTCAAGAAAGTGTTGTCATCCGAGATTTATTATTATTTCTCGCTAGTTGATTATGCCATTGATATGAGTAAACAAGAGATCTAAGTGTTATTGTGAATATGGTTAGTTCATAATCTTTGCTGAAAACTTGAATGATGGCTTTACATATTTGCAACAACAAGATCAAACAGAGTTTGTGAAAGTTTTTCTTTATCACTTTCAGTTTGTCAACTGAACTGCATGAGGACAAGCAAAGGTTTAAGCTTGGGGGAGTTGATATGTATCCAACTTATCTACTTTTCCAAACACTTTTGCCCTTGTTTTGGACTCTAACTTGCATGGTTTGAATGGAACTAACCCGGACTGACGTTGTTTTTAGCAGAACTACCATGGTGTTATTTTTGTGCAGAAATAGAAGTTCTCGGAATGACCTGAAAATCCACCGACACGTTTTGGAATTAATAAAAAATATTGGCGAAAGAATCAGCATCAGGGGGCCCACACCCTTTCCACGAGGTTGCAGGGGGCCCCCTGGGGCGCACCCTCTGCCTCGTGGCCCCCCTGGGACTCCACCGACCTCAACTCCCACTCCATACATTCACTTTAGGGGACAAAAAAATCAGAGAGAATGATTCATCGCGTTTTACGATACGAAGCCGCCGCCAAGCCCTAATCTTCCTCGGCAGGGCTGATCTGGAGTCCGTTTGGGGCTCCGGAGAGGGGAATCCGTCACCATCATCATCATCAACCATTGTCCATCACCAATTTCATGATGCTCGCCGTCGTGCCTGAGTAATCCCATCGTAGGCTTGCTGGACGGTGATGGGTTGGATGAGATTTACCATGTAATCGAGTTAGTTTTATTAGGGTTTGATCCCTAGTATCCATTATGTTCTAAGATTGATGGTTATATGACTTTGCCATGCTGAATGCTTGTCACTAGGGCCCGAGTGCCATGATTTCTGATCTGGACCTATTATGTTTTCATGAATATATGTGAATTCTTGATCCTATCTTGCAAGTCAATAGTCACCTACTATGTGTTATGATCCGACAACCCCGAAGTGACAATAATCGGGACCACTCCTGGTGATCACCGTAGTTTGAGGAGTTCATGTATTCACTAAGTGTTAATGCTTTGGTCCGGTACTCTACTAAAAGGACGCCTTAATATCCCTTAGTTTCCAATAGGACCCCGCTGCCATGGGAGGGTAGGACAAAAGATGTCATGCAAGTTCTTTTCCATAAGCACGTATGACTATATTCGGAATACATGCCTACACTACATTGATAAACTGGAGCTAGTTCTGTGTCACCCTATGTTATAACTGTTGCATGAGGAATCGCACCCGACATAATTATCCATCACCGATCCATTGCCTACGAGCTTTTCACATATTGATCTTTGCTCAGTTACTTCTCTGTTGCCACTTTTACGATTACTACAAAATTGCTACTGTTACTTTTGCCACCGTTACCATTACTTATGTACTACTTTGCTACTTAATACTTTCTGTAGATATTAAGTTTTTCAGCTGTGGTTCAATTGACAACTCAGCTCCTAATACTTGAGAATATTCTATGGCACCCCTTGTGTCGAATCAATAAATTTGGGTTGAATACTCTACCTTCGAAAATTGTTGCGATCCCCTATACTTGTGGGTTATCAAGACTATTTTCTGGCGCCGTTGCCGAGATCACTATGAGGAACTTGAAAGATGAAAGAACCAAGATTTTTCCCTCAACTATGATGGCAGGTAAGGAACTGCCATCTAGCTCTGCACTTGATTCACCTTCTGTTTTGAGTAAACTTGTGACACCTACACCTGCTATTGATTCTGATATGTTGCATGTTATTGATGATGCCACTTCTGCTATGCATGATTGTCGGTGTACTAGAGTAGGGGTACCCTAGTATCCCGAACTTGTGCACGGGCAGTCGCAGCACCCCGCGGCAAGGCTTGTCGGGTGACCGCCAAGGTCCTCCGTGGTTCCTTTGGAGCCATTCAAGAACAAAGTATTCAAGCTAAGGAGACAAGGCCCCGGCAAGAGGAGCTTGCCAGGAAGGCCAACCAAGGCACCTCAAGGAACTTGCCACGACGCACCACGCGTCCCGGCAAGGCCCGGTGAGCGACAAGCTTCCGGACGCGACAAGACAACGACCGCGGCAAGGCGCTCGCCGCAGCAAGCTACCACTCTGTACCCGCGCTCCAGCACATCCACCAACGTGTCGCCCTGGGACCTTTCCAGGCGCGCGTGGCAAGAGGCCGTGCAGCCAGCGGTGTGCGGTGGCAAGTGGCGTCGACAAGATTGCCATCGTGGAAAGCAGTGGCGTCCCTGACGGTCCCTTTTTGCACTGTTTGGGCGACACAGACGGGCATTTAATGCCTTTGTCCCCTGCCGTCAGAGTTAGGTATGGTACACTGTACAGGTAGTTGTACCAACCGCAACATCTTTTCCATTTTTACCCTTGTCTGCGTTGCCACCTGTCGGTGACCCCTTCAGCATATAAAAGGAGGCCCATGTGCAACGTAGAGAGGGGTTCGAAACCAGAAAACACTCACGCTCGGTCTCGTTAGCAGCTAGTGTATACTGTAGCACTCAGCGCTCCCGAGCAAGAACTCAATACACTCAGACATGCAGCAGTAGGAGTATTATCTCTCCGGAGAGCTCCGAAGCTGGGTAAACTTCTACTGCTGCATGTCTGAGTGTATTGAGTTCTTGCTCAGGAGCGCTGATTGCTACAGTACACACCAGCTGCTAACGAGACCGAGCGTGAGTGTTTTCTGGTTTTGAACCCCTCTCTACGTTGCGCATGGGCCTCCTTTTATATGCTCAAGGGGTCACCGACAGGTGGCAACGCAGACAAGGGTAAAAATGGAAAAGATGTTGCGGTTGGTACAACTACCTGTACAGTGTACCATACCTAACTCTGACGGCAGGGGACAAAGGCATTAAATGCCCGTCTGTGTCGCCCAAAAAGTGCAAAAAGGGACCGTCAGGGACGCCACCGCTTGCCACGATGGCAATCTTGTCGACGCCACTTGCCACCGCACACCGCTGGCTGCACGGCCTCTTGCCACGCGCACCTGGAAAGGTCCCAGGGCGACACGTTGGTGGATGTGCTGGAGCGCGGGTACAGAGTGGTAGCTTGCCACGGCGAGCGCCTTGCCGCGGTCGTTGTCTTGTCGCGTCTGGAAGCTTGTCGTTCACCGGGCCTTGCTGGGATGCGTGGCGCGTCGCGGCAAGTTCCTTGAGGTGCCTTGGTTGGCCTTCCCGGCAAGCTCCTCTTGCCGGGGCCTTGTCTCCTTAGCTTGAATACTTTGTTCTTGAATGGCTCCAAAGGAACCACGGAGGACCTTGGCGGTCACCCGGCAAGCCTTGCCGCAGGGTGCTGCGACTGCCCGTGCACAAGTTCGGGATACTAGGGTACCCCTACTCTAGTACACCGACAGGAGCCCCCGGGCCTGGGCCACACACGGTGCCGAGCGCTGTTGGGCCAGGCCCAAAACAGGGCACGGGCACGCGCGGCCTAGATTACACCGCATCTCACTCCGTATCCACCGCGCCCTCCCCGAACGGCACGCGTCGAATGCGTCGTCGTGGGAGAGATCGTGGGTGGTTTCTTTATTCGGAAAGGCGGAACATCCGCCCCCTACCTCTTTATAAGCAGGGGAAACAGGGGCAGTTCTCCCATCTCGCCGCTTGCCATCCCAATCTCAAAAATCTCCGCCGCTCCCCCCTCTGAAAGAGAGCAGCGCTCCGCCCCCCATCGCCGCCAGCACCACCAACGCCGTCGATCTCCCCCACCACCTCCGCCATGGCTCCGAAAGCCGACAAGGGGAAGGGCGTGAAGTCGACCGAGGCGCAGCGGCTCGCGGCGCTGCGAAAGGAGCAAGCAACCTTCCCCCCCAAGCTCGCCGCGAAGGAGCTGAGGGAGTATTACTACCTCTTCTGGTCGATGGAGACGTGAGCGCATCCGCGCACGAAGGTACTCTCAGCCGCCGCTTCGGAACGGGCTCTGAATGGATATCCCTTCTTCGCGTTGTTCTTCTACTACGGGCTCTGCCCGCCTTTCTCTGAATTTTTCTGCGACATTATGAACACCTACGGGTTCCACCTCCTTGACTTCACCCCCAATGCCGTTCTGACCATGGCAGTTTTCGCATATCTCTGCAAAAACTTTGTCGGAGTCCATCCAAATGTAGCTCTTTTCCGCCACTTCTTTATGCCCCGAGTTGAGAGAGGGGAGCCTTTATCCGGCGGAATCGCCTGGATCTCGAGAGCCGGCAAGAAGGAAGCTTATCTGGAGGGAGAGCTCCGCGGCAAGTGGGAGGAATGGAGAGCAAACTGGTGCTGGATCGTCGAGGAGAACCCGCAGTCATTTACCGCCCTGCGCCAAGCCCCGGTAGCGCGCGACAATGATTGGAGCAGCGTGGCCCTGGAAGATAATAGGCTGAAGATTGCCGTCACCGGGATCCTACGCCTCAGGCTTGCCGGGCTTACTGTAGGGGCCGTTGGCGCAGATTTTCTTCGCCGCCGCATCGCCCCCTGCAGGAGAGGAGGAGACCCGCCTGGGAGTTCCAGAATGCGGCGGACATCATGAGGCTACGCCCGGGCCTCAACTTCAACTTCACTGTCCTGGAACTGGAAGCGATGCTCCAGGAACTGTTCAAGCACGACCCTCAACATCCCGAAGAGTTCAGGTTACCGAAGGGCGTCGTTCCATTGTGCAACAACTCCTCGCTCGACCGCATCCGAGCAATGATGCCGTTGTGCGATTCGCATGGAATTGTCCCAACTTGGCAAGAGCCTACAGACGACCTCGTGCAGGAGTTCTTCGACGGCTTGGTAGAAGTGGCGGTCCGCTCTGATGAACAGAAGAGCCTTACTCGCGACACCACCGACGCGGAGATGCAGCGCATCACCACTAGGCTGGAAGAGGCGGCAGCAGCTGCTGCCGCGGGCGAGTTTGGATTCACCGTGGGGGAGGCAGAGGCAGCAGAGGCGGCAAGCCTTGCCCAGCGAGAGGAGCTTGCCGGCGAGGGAGAGCTTTCCGGGCATGAAGGTGAGTCGAGCGAGCCCGCCGAGGGTGCGAGCGGCTCGTCGAAGACCAACTCCTCTTCCTCCTCATCTACAGACAGCTTGCCGCAAGCAGAGCCCCCAGCTCCACCAAGAAGGCGTCTCCGCAAGGCCGGGGATGTAGCGGGGCGGCAGACGAGTCAACAGCCGCCGCGCCGCGCGACGCGCTCCACCGTGGCAAGCACTGTTGCTGCGGGAGCACCTCACGCCGCTGCGGCAACTGGAGCAGGGTCTTCCCGGACCACCACTTCTGCTCCTGCCGCCTCTGACGCCGCGGCGGCGGCCGGAGCTGGGTCGTCTCAGACCACCGCCACTACCCCCGCCAAGCGGACAAGGGAAACTACTCCTCCGCCTCGTCGCGCCGGAGGTGAGCTGGACTTCGACCTCTCCGCGCTCAGCTCCGACGAGGAAGAAGAAGAGTAAGATTCTCTGCTGTACTTGTAGTTCTTCAATTCTTGCTGTTTTGTCTTGTATCTGATTTGCTTTACTCTGAACTCATTCCTTTTCAGGACTCTGGCCCAGAGAGCGGCGAAGAGAGCCAAGGTCCCAGTGATCGTCATCGAGGACGAACCCACCGCGACAGCAGGGGGTGCGTCCGAGAACACCTTGCCGGACCCGGCAACTATTCCCAAAAGCAGCCCCCAGCGTAAGTATATGGTTTGCTTCCCGCTGTTAGGCGCGCATCGGTGCCCTTTCTTTGCTGACATCTGACTTATTGGTTTGTGTAGGAGCAGAGCAGCCTCACCAGGAGTGCCCAGAAGCCACCCCTGATGTGCCATCTGCTTTGACTACACCGCCAAGGGAGGATTCCCCGGCAAGGGAGCGTTCTCCGGCAAGGGAAAAGTCTCCGGCAAGGGACAGCACCATCAACCCCCCGGCGACGGAGACCATGACTGTAGAACCCAGCACAGGTAATCCTCTTGCTGAAAACTTCCCTTGGGTTCTTCTTCTGATTTTCTTTTTGGATATTTGCTTGACTTTTCTCCCTCTTCCGGCCATCAGATCCCTCTGTCACGGAGCCGATGGAGACCGAGGTTGTCGGCGAGGAGAACGCGCACGGCAATACCGACGATGCCGCCGCCACCGAAGAAGTAGCCGACGCTGATGACCCCGCCGGCGAAGAGGCCGCCAAAGCTGCCGCCGCAAAAGCTGGCGAGGGGTCTGGCGATCGCACTGACGGCCCTGAGGCCGCAGGAGCGTCAGGCGCTACGCCGACCGCCGATCCCCCCCACCGCTGTCGCAGCGTCAGGCTCCGAAGAGCCCCAGCCCGGCGCCTATTTGAAGGCCGGCGATGGCGTCTTCATCAAGCTCCCCTGGGCATCAAGCTCCGGGGCGCCGGTCGAAGGAGAAACCTTGGATGGAGAAGTGCTCACCTCCGCTGGGCTGACGCTGGTTGATGCGCCGAGCAGCAGCAGCGGCGAGTCTGAGGAGGAGCGGCTGCTAGGGAAGCCGGTGTTGCTTTACCACGCTTGGCAGGCCAAGGTGGAATCCCGAGAAGCGCTTGTCGCGAAGGCGGGAGTGGACATCGAGAAGCGGGAAGAGGAGCTCTGGGGTCGCAACCAGGAAGCTCTCCGGTCCCTGGTAGAGGCGCGGGCGCAACTCGCCGAGGAGCGGAAAGCCTTCCTCCTCGAGAAGGCTGAAGTTGAAGAGCAACAGCGGCTTGCCGCCGAGGAGCTGTCTGCGCGGGAGGGCGAGTTGGCGCAGCGGAAGGTCAACCTTGACAGCCACGAGGAGGAGCTTGCTGCGTGCGAGCAAACATTCGGCGGGGCCCTCAAGGAAGCAGAAGATGCTGCCGCAGCTGCCGAGGCCGCCAAGAAGGAGCTGGAGACGAAGGTGGCGCAGCTGGAGACCGATCTCAAGGCGAGGGGTGAAGAGCTTGCCGCGCTCAAGCGTGACCGCGAGAAGGACGCCTACACCCTTGGCGAGCTGCAGGGCCGTCTCGTCGAGAAGGGAAAGGAGCTTAGCACCGCCCAGGACTCCAACGCAGATCTTGAGTTGAAGCTGACTACTTTGACCAAGACGCTGGACGGCGCCAGGGAGCAGGAGGTGGCCTTGAAGAAGCAGATCAAGGCCGACTAGGTGCTGCTGGCGAGTGCTGCTGCCACCCAGAACACTTTTAGGGAGAATGTGGAGCACTGGACGGAGGGTCTCGTGGATGTTGCCGTAGCCATCGACAGGGAGCTGGCGCAGCTGGGGATGGAGGATTTCGGGTATCCCTCCGATGAGAACCTCCAACCCAGCGCCAAGCTCAGCTTGTTCTTCAAAGGCGTGCCGACGGCCTCCAGCGACTCCGGGAGAAGATCCCAAAGCAGCTGGCCGACGAGTCGCGCAAGATCTGCGCGGGAGCTCTTCAAAAGGTGTTGGTGAAGGTGGTCTTCTGCAACCCGGGCCTCAACCTCACCAACGTCCTCAAGACCCTGCCGCCGGATGCTGATCTAGAAGCGCTCAAGACCCTTGTCGCACCCATTGTGGACAAGGTGAGCGGGATAAAGAGGGTTGAGGGCGATCGCGTAGATTAGGCCGCCCGTTTTCTCCTTTTCTTGTCGCTGCTGGCCATGTTATGAAAACAATCTGTTAGAGCTGCGACAAGCTATCTTGTAATATAACTCTATTTTGGGTATCGACTGCTATGTTATTTCCTTTACTTGATTCCTTCCTTTGTATGTTTTTGCCCTACACTTTTAGGGAACTTGCTGGTGCAGGCACCTTAGCCGCGAGCGCTGAGTGCGGGACGTCAGTAGCCTGCTGGCGGTGTCGCCACCGACAAGAAACCTTGTCGCAACTAGTCTCAACTCACTTAAGTTGTTGAGCGGACTCGAAACAAAGTAAGGGCGCAACTAGCTACGAGTTGGTTCCTCCGCGCATAGGTTTTCCATACAAAGCACGGTCGTTCGAGGAAGATAACTTAAACATTTTAAAACTGATTGCTCAAACTTTGGCAACTTAGCTTTTCTGTCGTTCGCTTCTTGGTAAGGCGAAACTTTCTTGAACGACGCCTCGTCCACGCTAGGTAGGGGGCGTCGAGGCTGTGTGAACCTGATCCGGCGTTCACACGAGCTAGATCTTCATCTTTTTCATCAACATGCCGCCGAAGAAGAAGGCTTCGGAGGCGGCTGATCCATCCGCATCGATCCCACCACCACTGGAGCGAACGGGTGTGGGGTAGACGCCGGCGGAAGAACGGGCGTCGACGAGGGAGCTCACGGTGCTGCCAGGTCCAAGGACAAGGCTGTGCAGACCTCGGCGTTCGTACATGCACCACGCCCATCCCAGGAGGGGCGGGACCGACAGCGTCATGGTACTCGCGGTACCATACGTTCGTTGGATCAAGATCGAGCCGGAGGATCTCGGGGTGCTCAAGACCAGCATGCACACCAACATGCTGGCACAAGCAAGACACGGTCGCCTGGACGGGATACTGCTCCTTCCAACCCAGTTGGAAGTCCGAGCATATCCCGCTCCTCGCACCGTTCGCCACTGCCACCCACCACTCCAACAGAAGCTTTGGCCCGAGCTCAACTGCTCCTATATTACCCTCCAACGGCAGACAAGATCGACGAGTGGAGGGCCACCATTCAGAGTCTCATCGGCTTCGCCAACGGCGACACTCCACGGCAGCCGAGTACATCGCAGCCGCGGCAAGACTGCCAGGCACGAGCCGATGGCGACAAAACCGGTGGGGGTGCAACCACCATGCACTCTCCGCCCCGAAGGCCAAGATCGCCGACTCGCCGGATCTACCTCGACAGCGACTCCACCGCATCATCAGATCCACGATCTCATCGCGATCAGCGCCAAGTTCTTCACGAACGACAGCAAGAAGACGCTCGTACTCGCATCGAGCGCCAAAGAGAAGCGCGGCGTCAATCAGGCCAGCGCGCTGGGCCCTCTGTCGACATGCATGCGCCAGGGGAACCATGCGACTTGCCGTACGCGGTAGTTTGCCCTGCGTTCACTCGTGTGCTGCGGCAAGTCCAGTGGCCCGGCACGAAGAATTTCAAGCCAGACGTACCAGAGAAGTACGACGGCAATTCGTATCCGTCGGAGTTCCTCAGCATCTACACCATCGCGGTGCAAGCTGCCGGGGGGCGGGACAACAAGATCCTTGCCAACTACTTCCCGCTGGTGCTCAAGCCCAATGTCAGGTCCTGGCTCATGCACTTGCCAGACAACTCCATATCCTCCTGGGCAGACCTATGCCATCAGTTTGTCGGCGCCTTTACAGGCGGCCACAAGCCTCATGGCCAAGAGAGCAACCTTCATCTGGTCACCCAGAAGGAAGGAGAGACCCTGCGCAAGTACATTCAGAGATTCAGCCGTGTACAGCACAACATCCCAGATGTCCACCCTGCCGCGGTCATCAGCGCGTTCCATCAAAACGTGCGAAACCGCAGGATGCGGGAGGAGATGGCGATGTGCAAGATCAGAGACGTTAGTGAGCTATATGCCCTGGCCGACAAGTGTGCACGTGCTGAGGAAGGGAGGAAACTCCCCGGAGAGAATACAGAAGCAGGAGGATCTGACAGTGAGGATGCTGCCCCGGCAAGGAAAAACCGGCGGCGGAACAACAGCAAGAAGAAAGGCAAAGATGTGCTAGTCGTTGAGCAGTCCGGCAACGGAGGTGGCGCCAAGGAAGCCAAAGCTGGTAGCTCCAACTCCCAGGCTGTGGCGGTCGCCGACAAGCAGGACGGCACCAACAAGCAGTACTGCAAGATCCACCGCACCAAGGGCCATGATCTCCAGAGCTGCAAGAAGGTCGAGCAGCTTGTCGAGCAACAGAAAGCTGAATACGAGCGACGCGACAAGGAGAAGGCCCAAGAAGGTGCTGGAGGATCCGGCAAGAAACGCCCTGGACGAGGAGGACGCCACGGCAAGGCTAAGCAGCGGCAAGGAGACAGACCTCCCCGCGGCCGTGACAAGGATGAAGATGACGACGACGATGAAGATATGGATGATGACGAGACCGGTGAGCAGGAGTTCCAGAAAGCCACAGAGGTCATGTGCGTTGACGGCGGTGCTTCTCTGCATACTTCACACCGCCAGCTCAAGCAGTGGGTGCGGGAAGTCAATGCGGCAGAACCACCCGTCGAGTCACGCAAGCCTCTGAAATGGTCCAGCACGCCTATCATCTTTGATATTGAGGACCACCCTGATCGCATAACTGCGGTCGGGTGCTTGCCGATGTTTGTTTCACCAACTATCCGCAACCTCAAGGTCACTAAGATGCTAGTTGACGGCGGGGCCGGCTTGAACCTGATCTCCTCAGCGGTACTCCAGAAACTCCAGATCCCTGACAGCGAGCTCGAAGAGACCGGCACATTCCAAGGAATCAATCTGGGAAGGACCAAGCCGAAGGGAAAGATCACGTTGCCGGTAACATTTGGCAGCGAATTGAACTTCAGGACTGAGAGGGTCACTTTTGACATTGCTGACTTTCCATTGCCTTACAATGGGATACTCGGCCGTCCAGCGCTCGCCAAATTCATGGCAGCCTCTCACTACGCATACAACATGCTGAAGATGCCAGGCCCGATAAGTGTCATCTCTTTCCCTGGCGACAAGAAGGATGCTCTTATCTGCACCGACAAGATCTACCGGGAAGCAGCAACCGCAACAGATCGCAAGTCACTTGCCGCTGAAGCTCCCGGGGGGAAGAAGAAGACCAAGTCCGACAAGAGTTCTGATGCCCACTCCGGCAAGTGCACCTCTTCGGAGTGCTGCGCTACCGTCGAGGACGCACCATCGAGCTCCACCGGCAAGTGTAAGAAGACAATGGCAGCTCCACCAGAGACCAAGAAGGTGTCCGCCAAGGAGGATGGCACTGGTGGTACCTTCACCATCAGTGCCACTCTCGACCCTAAATAGGAAAGTGCGCTCGTTGCTTTCCTACGGGCGAACGTCGACGTGTTTGCGTGGCAACCGTCTGTCATCCCCGGTGTTCCCAGGAAAGTAATCGAGCACCATCTCACCGTCTGTCCTCATGCGCGGCCCGTCAAGCAGAAGGTCAGGAAACAAGCAATGGAGCGCCATGAATTCATCGCAGAAGAAATCAAGAAGTTGGAAGCAGCAGGCCTTGTGAGAGGAGTGCTCCATCCTACGTGGTTGGCCAATCCTGTAGTCGTGCGCAAAGCAAACGGGAAATGGAGGCTTTGTATCGACTTTACCGATCTTAATAAAGCTTGTCCCAAACACCCATTTCCCTTGCCGCGCACTGACCAGATTGTTGACTCCACGGCCGGGTGTGATTTGCTTTCATTTCTTGACGCATATTCAGGATACCATCAGATCTTCATGGCAGAAGAGGATGAGGAAAAGACCGAATTCATTACTCCATGTGGCACATACTGTTTCATACGGATGCCTTTCGTTTTAAAGAATGCTGGTTCAACATTTGCAAGGGTAGTCCATGACACTTTTGAGCCACAAATACACAGAAATGTGGAAGCCTACATGGATGACATAGTGGTCAAGAGCAAGGACAAGGCAACTCTGATTCAAGATTTAGACGAGACCTTTGCAAATCTGCGCAAGATCAACCTCAAGCTTAACCCCGAGAAGTGTGTGTTTGGAGTCCCCTCCGGCAAGCTTCTCGGGTTCTTCGTGTCTCAACGGGGAATTAAAGCCAACCCCGACAAGATCAAGGCCATTGAACAGATTGAAGCACCAAAGCGCGTCAAGGATGTACGAAGACTTGCCGGTTGCGTGGCTGCTCTCAGCAGGTTTATCTCTAGGTCTGCTGAGCGCGCCCTGCCATTTTTCAAAATATTGAAAAAGGCAGGTCCAATGAAATGGACTCCGGAAGCGGAAGCTGCGCTGCAGGACTTAAAGAGATACCTTTCCTCCACTCCAACACTTGTCGCACCTAAGCCACAAGAGAAGTTGCTGCTGTATATAGCGGCAACCAATCAAGTGGTTAGTGCTGCGTTAGTAGCAGAGAGGGAGGCGGATGATGAGCCAGCAACCGCGGTAGATGCATCCAGCGACAAGCAGGGGACTTCACCGACAAGCTCTGGTCCCGACAAAGATGAATCTGCGCAGGCGCATGAGGAGATACAGAAGAGAATGGTGCAGCGCCCAGTTTACTTTGTCAGTTCCCTTCTGCAGGGGGCTAGGTCAAGGTACTCTGGTGTGAAGAAATTGCTTTTCGGCCTTCTCATGGCCTCGAGAAAGCTGCGCCATTACTTCCAAGCACATGAGATCATAGTTGTCACTCGTTTTCCGCTAAAGAGGATACTGCAGAATCCAGAAGCAACAGGCAGGATTGTCGAGTGGGCACTAGAACTATCAAGCTTTGGCCTCAAGTTTGAGAGCACTTCAACTATCCAGAGCAGAGCATTGGCAGAATTGATAGCAGAGTGGACGCCAATGCCAGATGAAGAAATTCCAGAGACGAGCATCCCCGTCAAGGAAGGAAGCAAATAGTGGCTGATGTACTTTGATGGTGCCTTCTCTCTGCAAGGCGCCGGTGCGGGCGGGCTACTTGTTGCACCCACCAGAGAGCACCTCAAGTACGTAGTCCAGATGCACTTTCCCAGGGAGCAAGCAACAAACAATACCGCAGAGTATGAAGGTTTGCTTGCCGGTCTCAGGATCGCGGCAGACCTTGGGATCAAGAAGCTCATCGTCAGGGGTGACTCGCAGCTTGTCGTCCGCCAAGTGAACAAGAATTATCAGAGTCTGTTGATGGAAGCTTACGTTGATGAAGTGAGAAAGCTATAAGAGCACTTTGACGGCCTACAGATGGAGCATGTTCCAAGAGCTGATAACGACATTGCTGATGGCTTGTCAAAGTGCGCCGCACTTAAGTTACCTGTGGAACCAGGGATCTTTGTGCTCAAACTGACTCAACCGTCTGTAGCGCCATCAACTGGACATAGCAAGAAGAGGAAGTTCATTTCTGGTGACTATTTTCCGGCAGAGCACCCCGAAGCCTCCACCAAGAAGGTCCCCAAGATCAACACCAAGGGTGCTGAGGAGCAGTCTGCTCCAGCAAGCCTTAGGGTTTGTTCCGTTGAAGCAGACGCTCCTGACAAGTTTTGCTCCGGCAAACTTGCCCGGGAACGTCAAGCTCCGGCTGAGCCGCAGGTTCTTGCCGTAGAAGCGGATGTTCCCGCAGCAGCAGATGCGCCTTTAGTCCTTGTTGTCGAGCCGCAAGCTCCAGCATGAGCACAACATATTGTCCGTTTCCTTCAGACAGGAGAACTTCCTGAAGAGCAAGAAGAAGCGGAAAGAGTAGCCCAGCAGTCAAGTATGTACCAGTTTGTCGACAACACACTGTACAGAAGAAGACTCAACGGTGTGAAATTGAAGTGTATTCACCGGGAAGACGGACAAAAGCTGTTGGCAGAGATACATGGAGGCATATGTGGTCACCACATTGGCGCAAGAGCACTTGCCAGCAAAGCATTCTGGCAAGGTTTCTTTTGCGCGACAGCCCTCCAGGATGCAACTGCACAAGTAACCAAGTGTGAAGCATGCCAGTTCCATTCCAAGCAGATACACCAGCCAGCTCAAGCTCTCTAGACGATCCCTTTATCCTGGCCATTTTCGGTCTGGGGGCTCGACATCCTCGGCCCCTTTCCCCGAGCCGTCGGGGCCTTTGAGTACTTGTATGTTGCAATCGACAAGTTCACAAAGTGGCCGGAAGTGGAAGCAGTGAGGAAGGTGACAACACAGTCAGCAGTCAAATTCTTCAGGTCGATTGTTTGCCGCTTCGGGATCCCTAACAGGATCATCACCGACAACGGCACACAATTCATGAGCCGCACCTTCATGCAGTACGTCCAAGATCTTGGCACCAAGGTCTTCTTCGCTTCTGTTGCTCACCCGAGAAGCAACGATCAAGAGGAGAGGGCAAATGCTGAAGTGCTGCGCGGGCTCAAGACCAGGACTTTCGACAGGCTACGCAAGTGCGGAAAGAACTGGATTGAGGAGCTGTTAGTAGTTCTTTGGTCGATCAGGACGACGCCAAATCGAGCCACTGGCCAGAAACCTTTCGCTCTAGTCTATGGAGCAGAGGCAGTTCTCCCCACGAAACTCGTATACGGGTCACCTCGAGTGCTCGCTTATGATGAGCTTGAGCAAGAGCAGCTGCGACAAGATGACGCGCTGCTCCTTGAGGAAGACTGTCTTCAGGCCGCTGTACGAGTTGCTCGATACCAACAAGCTTTACGCCGCTACCATAGCCGCAAAGTTAATGCCAGAAGTCTCGAGGAAGGCGACCTTGTTCTTCGGCGCGTTCAGTCCGCCAAGAATTCCAACAAGTTGACGTCGAAGTGGGAAGGCCCTTACCGGGTGAAACGAGTCACTAGGCCCGACGCTGTCCGCCTTGAGACCGAAGATGGCATTCCGGTGAGCAACTCCTGGAACATTGAGCATCTTCGTAAGTTTTACCCGTAGGGCGCGGTTGCCGGAATCTGTTCCGGCAACCACCTTTTGCACAAGTCTTGCCGCTGTTGCATGTAATCCTTTGTACAAAGCTGGGCGCAGATCCCGTGCATAAGTAAAGCTCATGTGCTCCGCACATCTTGTCAATTTCATGCTTTCTTTTGCATGTGTTATCTGACACTTTGTGCAGCGCCTACTCCCGGTAAGCAATAACGAGCCGTAAGGCTCCATATCTTTATTTTCTCTTCCTTCTTTTTCTCGAAGAAAGGAAGGTTCCCTCGCCCACAAGTTTGCCGGGGGGAAAAGAGAAGATAATGGTGTGGACCAGGCGTCGTTCAAGAAAGTTTCGCCTTACCGGGAAGCGAACGACAAAAAAGCTAAGTTGCCAAAGTTTGAGCAATCAGTTTTAAAAATTTTAAGTTATCTTCCTCGAACGACCGTGCTTTGTATGGAAAACCTGTGCGCGGAGGAACCAACTCGTAGCTAGTTGCGCCCTTACTTTGTTTCGAGTCCGCTCAACAACTTAAGTGAGCTGCGACTAGTTGCGACAAGGTTTCTTGTCGGTGGCGACACCGCCAGCAGGCTGCTGACGTCCCGCACTCAACGCTCGCGGGTAAGGTGCCTGCACCGGCGTAGGGCAAAAACATACAAAGGAAGGAATCAAGTAAAGGAAATAACATAGCAGTCGATACCCAAAATAGAGTTATATTACAAGATAGCTTGTCGCAGCTCTAACAGATTGCTTTCATAACATGGCCAGCAGCGACAAGAAAAGGAGAAAACGGGCGGCCTAATCTACGCGATCGCCCTCAACACTCTTGATCCCGCTCACCTTGTCCACAATGGGTGCGACAAGGGTCTTGAGCGCTTCCAGATCAGCATCCGGCGGCAGGGTCTTGAGGACGTTGGTGAGGTTGAGGCCCGGGTTGCGGAAGGCCACCTTCACCAACACCTTTTGAAGAGCTCCCGCGCAGATCTTGCACGACTCGTCGGCCAGCTGCTTTGGGATCTTCTCCCGGAGTCGCTGGAGGGCCGTCGCCACGCCTTTGAAGAACAAGCTGAGCTTGGCGCTGGGTTGGAGGTTCTCATCGGAGGGATACCCGAAATCCTCCATCCCCAGCTGCGCCAGCTCCCTGTCGATGGCTGCGGAAACATCCACGAGACCCTCCGTCCAGTGCTCCACATTCTCCCTAAAAGTGTTCTGGGTGGCAGCAGCACTCGCCAGCAGCGCCTCGTCAGCCTTGATCTGCTTCTTCAAGGCCACCTCCTGCTCCCTGGCGCCGTCCAGCGTCTTGGTCAAAGTAGTCAGCTTCAACTCAAGATCTGCGTTGGAGTCCTTAGCGGCGCTAAGCTCCTTGCCCTTCTCGACGAGACGACCCTGCAGCTCGCCAAGGGTGTAGGCGTCCTTCTCGCGCTCATGCTTGAGCGCGGCAAGCTCTTCCCCCCTCGCCTTGAGATCGGTCTCCAGCTGCGCCACCTTCGCCTCCAGCTCCTTCTTGGCGGCCTCGGCAGCTGCGGCAGCATCTTCTGCTTCCTTGAGGGCCCCACCGAATGTTTGCTCGCGCGCAGCAAGCTCCTCCTCGTGGCTGTCAAGGTTGACCTTCCGCTGCGCCAACTCGCCCTCCCGCGCAGACAGCTCCTCGGCGGCAAGCCGCTGTTGCTCTTCAACTTCAGCCTTCTCGAGGAGGAAGGCTTTCCGCTCCTCGGTGAGTTGCGCCCGCGCCTCTGCCAGGGACCGGAGAGCTTCCTGGTTGCGACCCCGGAGCTCCTCCGCCCGCTTCTCGATGTCCACTCCCACCTTCGTGACAAGCGCTTCTCGGAATTCCACCTTGGCCTGCCGAGCGTGGTAAAGCGACACCAGCTTCCCTAGCAGCCGCTCGTCCTCAGACTCGCCGCTACTGCTGCTCGGCGCATCAACCAGCGTCAGCCCAGCGGAGGCGAGCACTTCTCCATCCAAGGTTTCTCCTTCGACCGGCGCCCTGGAGGTTGATGCCCAGGGGAGCTTGATGAAGACGCCATCACCGGCCTTCAAATAGGCGCCGGGCTGGGGCTCTTCGGAGCCTGACGCTACGGCAGCGGCGGGGGGATCGGCGGTCGGCGTAGCGCCTGACGCTCCTGCGGCCTCAGGGCCGTCAGTGCGATCGCCAGACCCCTCGCCAGCTTTTGCGGCGGCAGCTTTGGCGGCCTCTTCGCCGGCGGGGTCATCAGCGTCCGCTGCTTCTTCGGTGGTGGCGGCATCGTCGGTATTGCCGCGCGCGTTCTCCTCACCGGCAACCTCGGTCTCCATCGGCTCCATGACAGAGGGATCTGATGGCCGGAAGAGGGAGAAAAGTCAAGCAAATATCCAAAAAGAAAATCAGAAGAAGAACCCAAGGGAAGTTTTCAAGCAAGAGGATTACCTATGCTGGGTTCTACAGTCGTGGTCTCCGTTGCTGGGGGGTCGCTGGTGCTGTCCTTTGCCGGAGACTTCTCCCTTGCCGGAGAACGCTCCCTTGCCGGGGAATCCTCCCTTGGCGGTGTAGTCGAAGCAAATGGCACATCGGGGGCGGCTTCCGGGCACTCCTGGTGAGGCTGCTCTGCTCCTACCCAAACCAATAAGTCAGATGTCAGCAAAGAAAGGGCACCCATGCGCGCCTAACAGCGGGAAGCAAACCATATACTTACGCTGGGGGCTGCTTTGGGGAATAATTGCCGGGTCCGGCAAGGTGGTCTCGGACACACCCCCTGCTGTCGCGGTGGGTTCGTCCTCGATGACGATCACCGGGACCTTGGCTCTCTTCGCCGCTCTCTGGGCTAGAGTCCTAAAAAGGAATGAGTCCAGAGTAAAGCAAATCAGATACAAGACAAAATGGCAAGAATTGAAGAACTACAAGTGCAGCAGAGAATCTTACTCTTCTTCTTCCTCGTCGGAGCTGAGCGCGGAGAGGTCGAAGTCCGGCTCACCTCCGGCGCAACGAGGCAGAGGAGTAGTTTCCCTTGTCCGCTTGGCGGGGGTAGTGGCGGTGGTCTGAGACGGCCTAGCTCCGGCCGCCGCCGCGGCGTGAGAGGCGGCAGGAGCAGAAGCGGTGGTCCGGGAAGACCCCGCTCCAGTTGCCACAGCGGCGTGAGGTGCTCCCTAGCAACAGTGCTTGCCACGGTGGAGCGCGTCGCGCGGCGCGGCGTCTGTTGCCTCGTCTGCAGCCCCGCTATGTCCCAGGCCTTGCAGAGACGCCTTCTTGGTGGAGCTGGGGCTCTGCTTGCGGCGAGTTGTCTGTAGATGAGGTGGAAGAGGAGTTGGTCTTCGACGAGCCGCTCGCACCCTCGGCGGGCTTGCTCGACTCGCCTTCATGCCCGGCAAGCTCTCCCTCGCCGGCAAGCTCCTCTCGCTCGGCAAGGCTTGCCACCTCTGCTGCCTCTGCCTCCTCCATGGTGAATCCAAACTCGCCCGCGGCAGCAGCTGCCGCCGCCTCTTCCAGCCTAGTGGCGATGCGCTGCATCTCCGCGTCGGTGGTGTCGCGAGTAAGGCTCTTCAGTTCATCGGAGCGGACCGCCACTTCTACCAAGCCGTCGAAGAACACCTGCACGACGTCGTCTGCAGGCTCTTGCCAAGTTGGGACAATTCCATGCGAATTGCACAACGGCATCATTGCTCGGATGCGGTCGAGCGAGGAGTTGTTGCACAGCGGAACGACGCCCTTCGGCAACCTGAACACTTCGGGATGTTGAGGGTCGTGCTTGAACAGTTCCTGGAGCATCGCTTCCAGTTCCAGGACAGTGAAGTTGAAGTTGAGGCCCGGGCGCAGCCTCATGATGTCCGCCGCATTCTGGAACTCCCAGGCGGGTCTCCTCCTCTCCTGCAGGGGGGCGATGCGGCAGCAAAGAAAATCTGCGCCAACGGCGCCTACAGTAAGCCCGACAAGCCTGAGGCGTAGGATCCGGGTAACGGCAATCTTCAGCCTATCATCTTCCGGGGACACGCTGCTCCAATCGTTGCCGCGCGCTACTGGGGCTTGGCGCAGGGAGGTAAATGGCTGCGGGTTCTCGTCGACGATCCAGCACCAGTTTGCTCTCCATTCCTCCCACTTGCCGCGGAGCTCTCCCTCCAGATAAGCTTCCTTCTTGCCGGCTCTCGAGATCCAGGAGATTCCGCCGGATAAAGGCTCCCCTCTCTCAACTCGGGGCATAAAGAAGTGGCGGAAAAGAGCTACATTTGGATGGACTCCGACAAAGTTTTCGCAGAGATGTGCGAAAACTGCCATGGTCAGAACGGCATTGGGGGTGAAGTCAAGGAGGTGGAACCCGTAGGTGTTCATAATGTCGCAGAAAAATTCAGAGAAAGGCGGGCAGAGCCCGTAGTAGAAGAACAACGCGAAGAAGGGATATCCATTCAGAGCCCGTTCCGAAGCGGCGGCTGAGAGTACCTTCGTGCGCGGATGCGCTCACGTCTCCATCGACCAGAAGAGGTAGTAATACTCCCTCAGCTCCTTCGCGGCGAGCTTGGGGGGGAAGGTTGCTTGCTCCTTTCGCAGCGCCGCGCGCCGCTGCGCCTCGGTCGACTTCACGCCCTTCCCCTTGTCGGCTTTCGGAGCCATGGCGGAGGTGGTGGGGGAGATCGACGGCGTTGGTGGTGCTGGCGGCGATGGGGGGCGGAGCGCTGCTCTCTTTCAGAGGGGGGAGCGGCGGAGATTTTTGAGATTGGGATGGCAAGCGGCGAGATGGGAGAACTGCCCCTGTTTCCCCTGCTTATAAAGAGGTAGGGGGCGGATGTTCCGCCTTTCCGAATAAAGAAACCACCCACGATCTCTCCCACGACGACGCATTCGACGCGTGCCGTTCGGGGAGGGCGCGGTGGATACGGAGTGAGATGCGGTGTAATCTAGGCCGCGCATGCCCGTGCCCTGTTTTGGGCCTGGCCCAACAGCGCTCGTCACCGTGTGTGGCCCAGGCCCGGGGGCTCCTGTCGGTGTACTAGAGTAGGGGTACCCTAGTATCCCGAACTTGTGCACGGGCAGTCGCAGCACCCCGCGGCAAGGCTTGCCGGGTGACCGCCAAGGTCCTCCGTGGTTCCTTTGGAGCCATTCAAGAACAAAGTATTCAAGCTAAGGAGACAAGGCCCCGGCAAGAGGAGCTTGCCGGGAAGGCCAACCAAGGCACCTCAAGGAACTTGCCGCGATGCGCCGCGCATCCCGGCAAGGCCCGGTGAGCGACAAGCTTCCAGACGCGACAAGACAACGACCGCGGCAAGGCACTCGCCACGGCAAGCTACCACTCTGTACCCGCGCTCCAGCACATCCACCAACGTGTCGCCCTAGGACCTTTCCAGGCGCGCGTGGCAAGAGGCCGTGCAGCCAGCGGTGTGCGGTGGCAAGTGGCGTCGACAAGATTGCCATCGTGGCAAGTGGTGGCGTCCCTGACGGTCCCTTTTTGCACTGTTTGGGCGACACAGACGGGCATATAATGCCTTTGTCCCCTGCCGTCAGAGTTAGGTATGGTACACTGTACAGGTAGTTGTACCAACCGCAACATCTTTTCCATTTTTACCCTTGTCTGCGTTGCCACCTGTCGGTGACCCCTTGAGCATATAAAAGGAGGCCCATGCACAACGTAGAGAGGGGTTCAAAACCACAAAACACTCACGCTCGGTCTCGTAAGCAGCTAGTGTGTACTATAGCAATCAGCACTCCCGAGCAAGAACTCAATACACTCAGACATGCAGCAGTAGGAGTATTATCTCTCCGGAGAGCTCCGAAGCTGGGTAAACTGCTTGTGTGCTTCGCCTCGATCCGCTCTTTGTGCGATCTCCGCCCCCCGCCGAACCGAAAGGGGCCCGGTCTGCCGGCCCCATAGGTGTTCGTGGATCGGTTTCCCCGGCAATGATTCTTATGATGAAACTATTTCTATGCTTGATAATACTGTGCCATTAGGTGAATTTCTTGATGAACAACTTGCTACGGTTAGAGAGAATGAAATTATTGAAACTGATAATATTGATGAAAGTGATGGTGAAGATTTCCCCCCCCCCCTAGATATGAATTGTCTGATGTGCCTGAGGGCTATGTTATGGATGAAGAAACAGCTAGAGACTTTTTTTGCTTGCAAAGATAGATATGATCTTAAGAAACTCTTAGCTAAGCTGAAAGAAAAGTCTCTGAATGCTAGAAGTAAATATGACCCTGCTTTTTCTACTTCACCTATTTGTATTTCTGATAAGGATTATGATTTCTTTGTTGATCCTGAGTTAATTACTTTGGTTGAATCTGATCCTTTTTATGGCTATGAATCTGAAACTATTGTGGCGCATCTTAATAAATTGAATGATATAGCCACCTTATTTACTCATGAGGAAAAAATCCGTTATTACTCTATCCTTAAGTTATTTCCGTTCTTATTAAAGGGTGATGCTAAAATATGGTTTAATTCTCTGGCTCCTGGTTGTGTGCGTAATCCCCAGGATATGATTTATTACTTCTCTGCTAAATATTTCCCCGTTGATAAGAAACAAGCTGCCTTAAGGGAAATATATAATTTTGTGCAAATTGAAGAAGAGAGTCCCCCACAAGCTTGGGGAGGCTTCTCCAATTACTTAGTGCTTTGCCCGATCTTCCTCTCAAGAAAAATTAAATACTTGATATCTTCTATAATGGACTAACCGATGCTTCCAGAGACCACGTGGATAGTTGTGCTGGTTGTGTTTTCAGGGAAAGAACTGTTGAGAAAGCTGAATTGCTATTGAATAATATATTGAGCAATGATAATAATCGGACACTTCCTAAACCAACTCCTAAGCCAACTCCGAAGAAAAGGGGTATACTATTTCTCAGTCCTGAAGATATGCAAGAGGCAAATAAATCTATGAAAGAAAAAGGTATTATAGCCGAAGATGTTAAGAATTTACCAACTATTGAATAAATGCATGGTCTTGATAACCCGACACCGGTAGTAAAGGTAAATTCTGTCTATAGTTTTGATGAAGGTAATATCCCTCGTTATAAATCTGCTAGCCAATGCTTGGATGAGTTTGATAATTTTATTGTTAAAGAAGAAAAGTGAAAGCTTATGTTGGTAGACAATTGAAATGTAATGCTTATATGATTGAACACTTGAGTGATTATATGTCTAGAGTTAAACGTGACCTTAAGCTTATTAGTAAACATGCATCTATGGTTACCACTCAAGTAGAACAAGTGCTTAAAGCACAAGATGATTTGCTCAATGAGTTAAATAAGAAAAACAATGATAATGTTGTTATATTTATGACTAGAGGTGGTAGAATGACCCAGGAACCTTTGTATCCTCAGGGCCATCCTAAGAGAGTTGAACAAGATTCTCAAAGAACTAATATTGATGCACCTAGTCCTTCTAAGAAAAAGAAAAAGAAAAATGATAAGACTTTGCATGCTTCTAATGAACCTGTTATAGACACACCTGAGAATCCCAATGATATTTCTATTTCTGATGCTGAAACACAATCTGGTAATGAACATGAACCTAGTGATAATGTTAAAGATGATGTTCAACCTAGTAATAACAATGATGTAGAGATTGAACATGTTGTTGATCTTGATAACCCACAATCAAAGAATCAACGTTATGATAAGAGAGACTTTGTTGCTAGGAAGCACGGTAAAGAAAGAGAACCATGGGTTCAGAAACCCATGCCTTTTCCTCCTAAGCCATCCAAGAAAAAGGATGATAAGGATTTTGAGCGCTTTGCTGAAATGATTAGACCTATCTTTTTGCGTATGCGCTTGACTGATATGCTTAAAATGAATCCTTATGCTAAGTATATGAAAGATATTGTTACAAATAAAAGAAATATATCGGAAGCTGAAATTTCCACCATGCTTGCCAATTATACTTTTAAAGGTGGAATACCAAATAAACTAGGAGATCCAGGAGAACCAACTATACCATGCTCCATTAAAACAAACTATGTTAAAACTGCTTTATGTGATCCTGGAGCCGGTGTTAGTGTTATGCGTCTCTCTTTATATCATAGACTTGATTTGAATAAGTTGACACCTACTGAACTGTCTTTGCAAATGTCAATAAATCAACTGCTATACCTGTCGGTATTTGTGAGGATGTGCTTATTGTGGTTGCCAACATTACTATTTTGACGGACTTTGTTATTCTTGATATTCCCGAGGACAATAATATGTCGATTATCCTTGGTAGACCATTTTCGAATACTGCAAGGGCTGTTATTGATTGCAACAAAGGCAATGTCACATTTCATGTTAATGGAAATTAGCATGCGGTATACTTTTCGAGGAAACAACCTCAAGTTCATAGTATCAGTTCTGTTGGAAAAATTTCAACAATTACTATTGGAAGTTTTGAATCCCCTCTTCCTACTGTCAAAAAGAAATATGATATTCTTATTGTTGGGGACATGCATATCCCTGTTGAGGTAACCTAGTGTTTTTCGAAAATTCTCCGGTTTTATGTTATTCGGAAGAAGTTTGTTAACAAGACTTGATCAACCTTGTTAGTGGGTTCCTTTTGATGAGCATGAGATGGATGAAGTTAGAAAGCACAACTCTCTGTACCCTCTTTTTACTTTCTAATTTTTAGTTGAAATAAAGCAAACATAGTATTTTTCTGTCTATTTTCTGAATTATCCATGCAGTAAAAAAATAACCCAAAAATAAAAGTTCACCAAATGTCCTGAAAATGAAGTATGATTTTTTGTAGAATATTTAAGAATTTCTGGCACTGAGAACACACCAGGGGGACCCACCATTTGGCCACAAGGGCACAGGGCGCGCCCACCCCCTAGGGCGCGACCCTGCCTTGTGGGCCCCATGTGGACCTCCTCCACTTATTCCAGCACCCACTCACTTCATCTTCCTCCATAAAAAATCCTCCCATCGCTCAAACCCGTGTTCTAGCTCATCTTGCTGCCATTTTTGATCTCCTTGCTCAAAGCTCCATTCACAAAACTGTTTTGGGGGATTGTTCTTCGATATGCGACTCCTCCAATGGTCCAATTAGTTTTTGTTCTAGTGCTTTATTTCTTGCCATTTTTTTGCTGAGGTGACCCTGTTCTTGATCTTGCATGTCAAATTTATATGGTCCAAAACAGATTTAATGCATGATATAGCCTCTCGACACTTCTGAGAGTAGTTGCTATCAATCTTGTTGAGTTAGGTTCACTTTTATTTTTGAGTCACTAAAAATTTCAGAGATTTTTCAGAGAAAGAAAATGATGAAGAGATTGTTGAGGGGCCCCTCAAGCCGAAGCTCGAAGGATAAGTAGAATGAGGAGAATAAAAAGCCCAAATACAATCTTCCTCCCACCGTGGAGGTCCGTGTAAATGGCCTTGTGATGCGTTCTTGAAGGCCGCCGGAATTTATGACGACTTTTATTACTTGGCCGAGAATGCAGGCCTTGCTGACTTCCTCCACGACCAGCGTGAACAGTATCTCCTACTCCTAATATTTTCGTGCAAAAGTTTTACTTCCATGCTAAGAAATCACCACCTTTAGTGGAGTTTCACTTATATGATGAGGTTAAGGAGATTTCACTCCATGATTTTTGTTTGGTTTGCAAGTTACCCTTTGTGGGTAGCATAGAGGAACCACATCCTAGCGATGTGGATGGATTTATTGATAGAATTGTTGTAGGAGAAACAAGGAAATTTTCAGATGCAAGAACAACTAGTATACATTTTCCTGTTCTACGTTACTTTGTGATATTTGCTAGTAGATTCTTAATTGGTCGCGAGAGCAGTGGAAACCTTAGTGCTCCTGACCTTGTTATTTTGCGCCATGCTTTGTTTCGTGATACAACCTTCAGTTTAGGCGTCATCTATTATATAATTAGGACAGAAGCCAAATAAGACACAACATTCTTCAACATAAGCTAAAATAATATACATCATTGATTAGTAATATTTACGGCTGATATTTAATGATATTACATTACATACAAATATTCTGGACATGCACTATTTTGCATCTGTCATGTTCAAGTACATATGATGTAGAAAGTGGGAAAAAAAGAAGACAAGAATCACATATATTAGAAGGACAACTCAAAGTTTGGAAAGCCAACGTCATATTATTTTTTATATGTGAGAAGTACATGGACAGCTAAACAATTCCGGTTTGAATTCTGTTAAGAGGAAAAAAACATGCATAGCTATCTAGAGGCTACGTAAGGAACTTGCCACTTTTTTTGATTCGAAGGAACCTGCCACATTTTGGCCTAGTTTCACACTCAAGGAAATTAGAAAAGCTTATGGAAAATAGTAGTGGGCCATCAAAGGGTAAAAAATCAAGCGAGGTGGTAAAATATTAGAAGCGTGAAACTTGCAGATCCGCCCAATATATAAATAGCGCTTGCCAGATGAATAAATATTACTACTTTGTTTTATAACTCTCATTTCGATCCAAAATAAGCGTCGTGGTTTTAGATCAAATTTGAACTAAAACCATCACACTTACTTCAGATCGGAAGGAGTACTATATATATAATATTGCTAGAAAAACTAGCATTTTCATTTAAACCAATAACATTAGAAACATATATAAAATTTATATTAAATCGGTGTAAAATTTGTTAATATTATAGATGAATTTAGTTGTAATATTAGATACAGTTAGTGATGGATAAATAATAGAACTACATTGGATGGTATGAAAAATTGTCTACATAAGACAAAAATATATATTCCGTTGATTCCCATTATAATGGTTGAGATTAAAAGATAAAAACATTATGTTAAATATAAGGGTCCGAATAACTGCCACACGTGTGGCGTCGACAGGAACCCGCCCACACGCCTCGTGTGGCATGGACAGGTACAGGCCCGCACGACCACGTCCGCGCGCACAAAGGCACGGCCAGCACGGCCGTGCCGTGCCAACCCCGCCCGCACTGCCCTGTCCGGGCAAGCCGACCCACTGCCCGCACGACCAACCAGTTCCCAGCCTCCGATCCATCCCCTCCCTCGTCTGCCGCCATCGTCCCGCGCCTCTCGAACCCTGATCTCTGTCGCCGGCCTTCTCTGGTTGCCATGGCAAACGGAGCAGATCCGTAGGGTACTCCCACCTCAAAAACACACCCCAACCCTCCCCACCCCCAGCCCCAAACTCCAACCAAGCCATCCGGAGACGATCATCCAAAAACCAGGTGAAAAACTCCCGATCTCAACCTTCTCATCGTTAAGGCTGAAGATCTCCTGATCTTGTGCTGGATCTGTGCTATAGGGGTAGAACACTACAGGGTTCAGTGTGTAGTCGCAATTGCCAGGCAGAGTACACGAGATCTGCCATGTACTATGTTTGAAATTGACTTACTTTCCTAGTTTAATTGACGCAAGTAGTTTGGTATGAAAAATGGATGAGTAGGAATCACTAAAGAAATGGCGCCTGGGGCGAAAATTTGGAATGAGGAGGGCTCGAAGAAATTAATTGCCACTTGTGTATGACGACAGTTGCCACCTTCCGTTGTCAGTGGCTGCCACCTATTATGACCGTCGTTTGCCAGCCATATCTTCTATGTGCAAAGCAGCAGAAGAATACAAATTCTTGTTGATTGTTGATGCCTTCTTGTTCATGCAGAGATTGAGAACACGTTGGAAAAGAAGGGAGACACGGAAAAGAATGAATCACGAAGGCGACGCTGGTGATTGGGGTTCTCAAAGGCCAGAAACAGCCCCTTGGGATGCAATAGAGTACAATCAGCTCATCTCTTCAGGGCCGTTGCTGCCACTACTAGAACAGTATGCAGGCATAGGTATGATGCGTTCTAACAAAAAACAAGAGAAAAGTTGCCGTCTTCGCGACGATGAAGATGACATTCTACTTATGTCGTACACTGGCATTTTTTAGCAGGTTCTTATGACCAAAACACAATTAGGGAGGCCCCGTGGCAAGTTCAATCACAAGGCGCTAACACTGACAAATGTACGGGCAGCCAACTTCAACTAGCTTGTATGGATAATCAAGGTAATGCGAAAACAAACAAAAAGAACCCCTACTGCTGTGGACATGAAAAATGAACATGCAAAAAAACTGGCAAAAGGACTCACGAGTTACCGCGGGGTGAAAATGCAGAGCCTTCATGCAGCGCGTGGCATCAGGCACCGCCAATGTGCCTGCCATCGACGTCATACACAGGTCAGTCCATAAAAAAAGGAGAAGTTGCGGATGATCAATTAGCAGAAGGAGCATAGTTGGCAACTACAATTGCCATGACTGGTCATCTACAGTTGCCATGTATTAGAAAAACTGCATTTGACATCCCTGCACAACTGTTGTTGCCATCCATGGACAACTGTAGTTGCCAGGGGAGAACAACTGCATTTGCCATGCCAGTGCAACTACATTTGCCATGTCATGGCACTACAGCTGCCATGGAGGAACAACTGCGGTTGCCATGCCGATGCAAATACATTTGCCTTGCCAATAAAACTGCAGTTGCCACATCAGGGGCAACTACAGTTGCCGTGGTAGCACAAAATACAGTTGCCATGAATTTGACCAACCAGTACTATGCACACAGGTTATTACGCTGGTGGTACCCCGGCAAACGTCTCGTGGCAAGCTTCACAAATTGCAGGTGGGGGCGTCATATTGGTGTCACAGACCACACAGGAAGGTCGAATGCAACACACCAAGGTAAGGGGAAAAAATCTGAACCACGAAAAACAACAGTACCTTTGATATTTGAAGTTATTTGCATGCAAAAACAAAATAGTTGCCATGTTTGTTGAATAATAGCTGCCATCACTGGACAGCTATAGCTGTCGTGCATGCCCACTCGCAGACTCGCGGCTTGTTGTTTGAAAAATGATGTCGTGCAAAATCACTCGTAGATCGTGTGATCCGTTGCGATACACATGTTATTCAAACAGAAAACTTAAATCTCGTACCTGTTTTTCCTATTACAGGGCCTACAACTACAGTTAACAGCAGCGCAGGGACATCTACTGCGGGGACCTCTGAGTGCACGGAAGACGCGTTCCACCAGCCAGCAGACACTCATGCCGCAGACAATTTCGAGTCACAGTCGGGAATGGCAATCATTCCGGCAATACAGACAAGCACCCCTTTGAACACAATCACTGCCAACACTCAAGTAGAAGGAACTGCCGCCGATACTGAAGTGAATGATGAAAGTGACGACGAGGCAGAAGATGATGAAGATGGTGGGAAATCAGAGATCGTGGTACCTCAGCCACCGTACATTGGGCAGAGATTTGAATCGTTCGAGGAAGCAAAGGAATACTACCAGACATATGCAAAGTTCCATGGATTTGCGGTCAACACCGAGTACCATAGGAAAATTAAGAAAACTAATGAGTACAGCAGAGGTGAGATGAGGTGCCACAAGGCATGGAGGAACAAGAAGGTGAAAGGTGTTGCGCCTGTCGTTCCAGAACTAAAAAGAGGAATCATTCTCAAGACGGGATGCCTTGTCCGGTGTAAGCTAAACGTAGATGGAACACAATATGTGGTCACTGAATATTTTGACGAGCACAACCACAGTCTCATAAAGAAGTTCGACCTGGTCAAATTTCTGACGGCCCACAGGGGATTCACCCCAGTCGAAAGGCAATTCGTAAAGCTGCTACATGACTGTAACGTCGGTCCATCGAGAATGGTCCAGATACTATCACTCATCCACAGCAAAAAGGGGAAACTGATTAGCATGCCCTACATACCAGCTGACGTCACAAACCTACAGGCCAAGTACCATAGAGAGAGCAGGCTGGCTGACATAGAGGCTACAATTGCCTACTTCGATGAGAAAGCAAAGGAAGATCCAGATTTCTTCTACAGGATAAGGTTGGACGATGAGGACCGTGTTAGGAACATGTATTGGGTGGATGGTGCTGCAAGGAGAGCCTACAAACATTTCCGAGATTGCATTTCATTCGACGCAACGTACCTCACCAATATGTACAAGATGCCATGCGCTCCGTTCATAGGAATAAATAACCACAATCAGTCGTTGCAGTTCGGCTGCGGGCTCGTTCAGAACGAAGACACGGATGGGTACGTCTGGTTGTTCAAGACCTTCTTGGAGTGCATGGATGGACTTGCTCCGATGAACATAATAACAGACCAGGATTTTAGCATGCGTGCAGGCATAGAGGGGGTCTTTCCGTTGGCAGTGCACAGGCACTGCAGGTGGCACATAATAAAGAAGGCTGAGGAGACCCTAGGACCGTTCTTTGCTGACCGTCTAGAGCTGGACAAGGCATTCGAGCTATGCATGGACCACAGTTTGACGGTCGAGGGGTTTGAAAGGAGCTAGATGGCCATGGTTGAGACGCATCAAGTCCAAGACAATGAGACGCTTGCTAGTCTGTGGGAGAAGCGAATGTACTGGGTGCCCGCCTACTTCATGCAGTGCTTCTTCCCTTTTCTACAAACTACGCAGCGCAGCGAGGGGTTCAATGCTGTGTTGAAGCGATACGTGAGCCCTGGCAACTCATTGCTACAGTTTGCCAAGCAGTACATGGCTCTACAACAGAAAATTCTGGGATCTGAGCTGCAGCAAGAAGCTACCACCGCGCTAAAGCAGCCGAAATTGCTAATGTACTTACCAATGGAGAGGCAAATGAGCAAGATATACACAAACAAGATCTTTAACAAGTAAGTCAGTTGCGTTATGGTCTTATTTGCGCAAAAAGCACTAGGGCAGTAGCTGCCATATAGAGTGCAAATGCAGTTGCCATGATATGCAGTTGCCATGTTTAATGGAATACTGTTTGCCATGCTTACTCAGCTGAAGTTGCCATGTTTTGATGAAATTTCTGTTGACAATGCTTACTCGGATATAGTTTACATGTTCAATGAAGTGCCGGTGCCATGTTTAATGAATTGTACTTCCATTGGGGCATGTTGGTATGCAAATGCCAATCTCAACTGAAAAAATGTCATATTGTCAACACATCTGCTGAATATACAAAAAATTGCCATGTTTAATAAAATGCAATTGCCATGTTTTTTGAAAATGCAATTCCCATGTTTACTAAAATGTAGATGCCCATGTTTGATGCAATGTGCTTCCATTGGGGAAAATATTTGTGTGGAAAACGACGATGGCTAGTTGAAAATGTAATACAGTTGCCATGTCTGGTGTACTGCAGTTGCCATGTCTGATGTACTGCAGTTTCCATGTTCAGTGTACTGCAGTTGCCATGTTCAGTGTACTGCAGTTGCCATGTCTAGTGTACTGCAGTTGCCATGTCTGGTGTACTGCAGTTGCCATGTCTGGTGTACTGTAGTTGCCATGTTCAGTGTACTATGATTGCCATATTCAAAAACAAAAATCTAGTCCTATTCCCATGATAGCTTAACGTGCTACAAAAAAAAGATCGCTCGATAGATTAACATAAAACACACAAAACTTGCAGATTCCAGGAAGAAATAAAGCGGGCCAGCACGTTCACGGCTTTCCAGGTGGATGAACATGCATTCAAGGTGTGTTCTATTTTGGGCATGTCGGATTCAGAACCTGAAGACCCAGACAAGGAAAGGAACTACTTCGTGAAAGCCTCGATAGGCGAAGGCGAGTACTACTGCCAATGCTGCAAGTTCGAACGGGACAGCATTGTGTGTTGTCACATACTAAAAGTGATGGACATGAACGCTGTGACACGGATGCCCCGCCATTTCATAAGGCGACGATGGACTTGGGATGCTGACGACGCGTTGGCGCCGCAGACAACACACGCGGTTCTGGCTGTGCATGACGAGAGACCTGAGTCAACCATGGAAGCCGTGAGGCACGTAGTGCTGACAAAGAACTATGCTGAGCTAATTGATGAAGCGTGCAAAAGTGATGAGACAGCAAGAGTCGCAGAAAAACATAGGAAGGCGCTGAAAAGAGAGCTTGATGAGACCAAGAAGAGGAAAGCTGAGGAAGCCTTACACCGGTTCCCCCGCACATCAAGTGTGCCTTCATCGACGGGGCCATCATCTGAAAACTCGGAGATAGGATCTGGAACAGCAAGCACACAAACCCAGCTCAGGAACCCACCCCGTTCCATTACAAAGGGTCGCCCAAGAGAGATAAGGTACAAGTCAGGATTGGAGATTCAAGCAAAACACAAGAAAACGAAGAAAGGGGCGGGCAATCCATGAGCAGAAATTGGGGCATTGCGACATGGTCCTTGTGGACATTTTGTTTTGTACCCTATACGATGAGATTTTTTGTTTTTAAAATTGGGAGAATAACTACTGAGGAACATCAGAAATGGAAAGGAAAAATTCATTGAGTGCAGAAATGCAGTTGCCATGTTATGGGTGCTTAATCTGCCATGTTATGTGTATTAAATCTGCCATGTTATGTGTACTAAAAATATGCCATGCTATTTTATACTAAAAATATGCCATGCTACTTTGTACTAAATATGCCATGCTAGTTGTACTGGAGCTGCCATGTTAGTTGTACTGGATCTGCCATGTTAGTTGTACTGTATCTGCCATGTTAATTATGCTTGATCTGCCATGTTGTTTGAACTGTATCTGCCATGTTAGCTATGCTGAAAATATGCCATGGTATTTGAAATGACTGTGCATGACATATATTTCCATGACAAATACCACGCGGTTTAGAGAAACATAGTGTGTTGTGGGCAATGTATGGGAAACACAAGTAGGACAAAGGCGTAACGTGCATAAACCGCAGCCAAGGTTGTGGCTGCATGATCAATCCTACCCCGTGCTAGCCGGTGCTACCCCATGTATGTTGAACTACATTTGCCATCTGTTTTAAAACATCATAGACGCAATCAAAAATAGCAAACTGGTGCTGTATGCGATGAAACCATTGTAATAATGATAAAACATAAAAACATATGTGCATTAACGCCTAAAATAGGTTCACGTCCACACATATATTACAGAACTACTAAAATGTTGCTCACACACCACCACTACATAGTAGCATATGCTGGTTGCAGTCGTAACATAGCACACAAACATAGTTTTCGACAATAACAAAAATAGATAAGTACCTTACATTCCTCAGCAACAGAATGTAAGGTATGCGTCCGATGTCTAACACCACATGATCACTTGTACTTCTTGTTGATTTTCTTGACAGCTTCCTCCACGAACTCGCGTGCTCCAGACCGCTTGTTGAAATCTTCATTCGTCAACCAGTTCCACATGTGGATTTTCCGGAGCTCAACAATCGTTGCAGCTGTGATAGCGGGGACAATTCTGCCTTCCCACTTTGCAAAGTATTCCAGCGCGTGAAAGCCGCAGTCCGTACTACACGAGAAAAAGACTCAGATGAACACGCAAAAAAGGACAGACGTAGCAAAGATAGACTTCAATTCAGATGTGACAACAAAAAAGAGGGGTTGCATTGATGTAAACGACACATAAAAGGAGGGGAAAAAGAAATTACGTGTTCCCTTGCTTCACAGTCCCCACATACTCAATCGGGAAATGTCTGATCTGGACCTTTGAATTTTCGTAGTGACGGTTCCATGTCTCTTTGAGGTTGTTGATGAAGAATTCGGCATGCGTAGTAAGATCTGAATCAGCTCCCGAATGGATTGAATCAAGCACCTCGAAACGTTGGTTCTTCAGGTCAAGACAGACCGCGTAGGGGTGACCACACTTGTCGTGTTGGTCATGTGGTGCAAGCTCCTGGAACATGGGGAACATGACCTGCATTTAAAAAGTGTAGAAATGAGAAGCAGTGTTCACATAAAAAGAACAGCAGAGGGACAAAAAAATAAGAATCACGTAGAATGTTTTGGGTTATGGGTGGGGGTAGTTGAAGGAAAGTTGCCGTCCATGTATGAACAAAATGTGCCGTGCATTTTACAATCAAATTGCCACATAGTTCGCACGGGATGCCAAAAGAAGAAAAATGTGCATGGCAACTGTTGCCACATGAAAAAACATCTGCCACACAATCACAAAGTGCAGAAGATGGCAAAAACCACACCATGTGAAAAAATAGTGCAGACAGGGGAGGAGTACTCACATATTTCTTCAGTGTTAGCTTGAATTCACCGTGCTGAGCAAAATTCTTCCTCAGAATTTTGTGGTGGAAGTCACCATCCCATATTTTGCATGTCACGCTGTAATGCATGATGACCTTGTCGGCACACACATCAATGTGATTGTTGATGTAGTCGATCCCGCATGCAATTACATTCGTCGACATTTTAACGTTTGGCCTCACGGACTCGGCGAGATCACCCAGGTCGAGTACGTCGCTCCGCATTGAATGACTTTGGTTCTGTCCAAACATGAGCTGTATGAAAACGACATAACATGGAAGAATCATGCCTGCTAAGTAAAAAATATATGAAAGAACGAAAACGTAAGCGCATCATGTATAGAGAGTACGAAGAAAAGATGAAATGTTAAAAAACGAACAAAGCAAAATGAGTGATTATAGGGTGTGGTCATTTACGCTTTAAACTCCTTCATGTGCTTGCTGCTGGCCCTCGCATTTCCAAACCGCTTGATGATGTCGTACTGCTGGGTCTGTTCCTTAGTGGCCCTGAATTCGGGCTCGTAGTCTTCCGGGGGAGGTGCGTGAACTACCCTCTGCTATCTCACAGATCCAGGGGTCGCACTTCTGATGGTATCCTCAGTTGCTGTCTCTGCAGTCAAGTTGGAACTTGATTGCCCTTGCCCTCACGAGGTCCTCCTCTGCAATGCTGCCTCCTCGATCTTGCGGTAAGCTTCGTCAAGTGACGGTGAAATTTCCTCATGGGTGCCTGCAATGATTCAAAAAAAATAAAAAGTGTTTTAGGATAAGGAGAAAGTCAGAAAACATATGGATTGTGGGGAAATAGGGTGTATGATGTGAGATGTAGGTTGAAAAAAGTGGGGAAATTGCCATGTGTGGTGCAACTACAGTGGCCATGTCATGGCAACTGCAGTTGCCATGCAGTTGTGATGAATTACCGTTCAGATGGCCTGTGGTTGCCATGTCACATCAAATGCAGTTGCCATGTTGTGTCAACTCCACTTGCCATGTGATTGCCGTATTAAAAAATGCAGAATGGTAACAAAAAACTGCAGGTGACATGGTGTGGCAAATCCAGTTGCCATATGTAATGCACTATATTTTCCATGTGCCAGCAAATACAGTTGCCATGATGAATCAACTTCAGTTGCCACGTGTTTACCCAAATGTCAAAATGCAGCATGGCAACAACCAAAAAAAATGTAGGACATGGTGCATCAAAATCCACTTGCCATGTCATCACACCGCAGTTGCCATCGCAGGTGAGAACACCCCGAAAGAATATGATTGGGACAAAATTTCAAACTACAAAGATGTAGACAGGAAAATCGTAAGGACATGAAAAGTGTACCTTGCACAATTGGCTCCGTGAACTTGACAGCCTTCCTGCCCTCGACCATTGGCTGCGCCATCATTGCAGGCGTGCCTCCTGGGAAATCAAAGGCAACTGGCATAGGATCATGCAGCACCGGTTGATCTTGACTGATGCCAAGGCTGAAGCTCGGTGGGGTAAATGCCATTGGGTGCCTCTCATTCCTACTGGCCGGACCACGAACGGTTTGCGGGGCATAATCCAATGGTGAAAGATCAACAAACATATCTAAATCGGCCGCTACAGGATGTTCGGGCTTATTTGCAGGGCGGGGCATGTTGTCAGCGGTATCAGCAGCAACTTTCATGGCAATCTTCTTATTTGGGCTGTAGGGGACACCGACATTGACTGGCAGCCTGGAAGTGCGCAGATTTATGCTGGGGATTTCCACTGCGGGTAAAGTCGCAGTCTGCTCCGGCCGTTCACCTGCGTCACTCGTGCCTGCCTTGACACCTACGTCAGTTGTGCTCCGGTCTTGTGGGTTCTCCATCACATTGCTTTGGGCGGTTGGCGGGAACAGTGTGGATGCAGGAACATACCCAGACTCATCTCTCCTGCTCCTAGATACAGCCAGTGCGTTGGGTATGCCTGTTGGTTGCTTGCGGGGGCTGCAACGCCTAGGTGGAAGACCAGCACGTGCCACGGTCACCTTAGCGTTATCTGCACCGACAGGGGCTAGAACTGTTGTGCCAGGACTCTCACCTATAGATGGCACATCCTTATGAACTGCCGCCTCAGCGGCTTTTGTTCGTGGACACAGGTGTGCCATCACGCACGCGCTTGGAGTCAGTGTCCGAAGAGCGGGAATCATCCTTGCCTAGGTTCGTCTCGGGAGCGTCCACTTCAACACTTGCTGATGGGGTGGCATGGCTCACTGCAGCATCCTTCATTGCCAGAAGAATTGGCAATATTTCAGCTGTCCTGGCAGATACCGACTCGTCACTCCCCGATGTACGGATGCCTGTTGTTCTAGCCTGGGCATCCGCAGCCGGCGGAGATGGTCGGCCACTTGCATCAGAGTTGGTGGGAGCGGTCGACGGTGCAGCGGTAGTATTGTCGCCTGGTGCCTTATGTACATTTGAGTTACCCCCCGTTGACAGCTTTGAATGTAGTCGTTCAAGCAGGTCATTACTACTATGCTTGGACCCGCGTGTAGTAGTCTTCTTCACCCTGCAAAAAGAAAAAAAATCACATGAGAAAGGTGTGAAATAAATGAACAAAAATATGTTTGCAAAATGGTAGAAACCTTAAAAAGAATGAAAAACTAGTGGAGAAGTTGTTAGTTTCCATGTAATGGGAACATGAGTTGCCATGTGTCATGGTTAGCAGTTCCCATCCAGCAGCAGTTGCCATGTTAGCAAACTTGAAGAATGAAACAAATGTATGTTCTGTCAGGAATGCAATTTGAAACCAGTGTGTGGGATGAGCTCACAAAGCCAAAGGTAAAAAATGGCAGTTTCCATTAGGTAGAGGGTTAGATGCCAGTTGCCCTACATGCCAGTTGCCATGTAAAGACCAAAAAAGGAGTGGCCGTAAACTAAAAAAATGAAGGAAGAAATCATTTGGGAAAAACAGCGGTTGCCGCGTGGGGGGCGGTGACAGAAGAACATGTGACAAGCTGAACAGTAGCATTGGAAAATTCAAGGAAAAAAACCACTATGTAAAATGAAAGCACATGGATAAACATACTTCTTGACTGGCTTCCTCAGGTCTGGCAACACAACAGGATCCCCGGTGTTGGTCATCGTCGTACGAGGAGAAGACCTGGTGGAAGGGGTGTCACCAGCAATGGGGGCACCTTTGTTCAAGCGAGCAGAAACACGGGTTGGCGTTGGCGCCTGTTTCTTCGTAACTGCTCATCCACCAGCGGTCGGCTCGCTGCAAATAACAGATGGAGGGAAAAAGGGGAGGTGGCAAATGTCAGACAACAAACCCGTTGCCACGCTTGACAAAAAAAAGTGCAAAGAAAATGGATGAGATTGTTCCAAGAAAATAGACACAACGGAAATCTAAAATTGAAAGTCGAACCTCCTCCTGGCAGCTACGGGATAGGTCTTAGACTTCTTGCCATGAGAACCCTGACCAACATCATCTGGAGCCCTCCCCCTCCTTGATGGAAACACCCCCTGGCCTCTCGCAGCCGTCTGTTCTTTCACTTTCTCCGATGGGGGGGGCATCTGTTGCATCCTTGCCCCTGTTGCCGCCTCTGCGAACTTCAGCATGTTCATCGTCATCCGTGTTCTGATGCACATTATCCATGTCGTCGTCGTCATCCTTGCTGAGGCCAGTGTCTCCATCTACATCATCTTGTGTGTCGCCGGGCTCTTGGGAACTGTTGTAGTCATACCGGCCACGGCAACCGGTTGGCCGATGTGTACGTTCTGGGATAAATGAAGTGAAATGCCTCGCAACCGCGTCGCTGTCAGAGGCACTGAGGGACGTCCACCCCTCAACCAACTTCCCGAGCAATCCGGTCATTCCGGAAGCAAACTGCCCAATTAGATGCTCAACTGGTGCCCTCGCCTGTCCACGAAAACAAGAAGCATCAACAAACCACACCCGTACTGCATTCTCTTGCGCGACATCAACAAGTGATCCACAGCAAACCATGGATGTAGACATTTTGATTACCTCAGAAGGGCAAGACGGAGCTGAGTGCACGTCCATCCACTTTCCAAATTTTTGAGGCCCCCCAAACACGCTGTAGTCTATAGCATGCTTGGCCATCAGCTAGGAAAACACAAAAAAGAAAATTGTGAGCATGCCTTATAAACCACGGACGGTTGCCTCATGTCAAATTTGTAAGCATGCCGTGCGAAGAGATAAACAAAAACTAACCTGGAGTTTTCCATACGTCCCATCAGTTGCCCTGTCTGCGGCAAGCACAGCCTTGATAGCGCTAATGGTCCACGCAGAAACAGCAAACTTGTGCGTAGGCGGCGGGTCTCCTACCCCAGTGAAATCCACGGTGGACAGATCAAGACAGTCGACATACATGAGCTGATTTAAAACAATTTTAGAAGGAAAAGAAATATCAGTTGCCATCATGGGGTACTTTGTAGTTTAATGAAAGAGCAGGATAATGTATGGTCGAACGATAATATGTATGTGCTAGTTGCCATCAAAGTGTGCTGGCAGTTGCCATCCTACTGTGATAGCAGTTGCCATGCTAATATAAAGGCAGTTGCCACATTGTCAGTATGACAGTTGTCATGTTGTCTTTATGGCAGTTGCCACATTGTCACTATGGAAGTTGCCATCTTGTTATGGCCAGATTGTCATGCATGAACAAAAGTGTGTTATAAACAAAGAGTTCACACAGAGATCTGGTAAAAATAAATACCATTAAATGCAGACGACAATCCTTCTGGTACATCTTGTTTTTGAAAACATCATGGAGAAAGTCGGCAATAAACTTACACCAGTTCATGTTCTTCACATTTTTCAGATTCGCCTGCACCACACAAAATTTCAGGGCAAAAAGTTTGCCGCATCAGAAATCAGACGGAAGAAACACAACAAAAACACTGGCAGCAGTAAGGATGGATCATTCACCAGGATGGGGAAACATTTGTTGCTTGGGCGAAGAGAAGTGGTCGGCGCGAAAACAGCTGAGATGAGGTACATGAGTAGCTTCATCTTGAAAACTTCTCTGTGCGTCGTCATGGCCTGCAGCGAATCTGCCAGTACAGATGTGTTTGGCATGGACTCCAATCCAGGAAACAAACGGGCGAACAGCTCTTCCTTGATCTCATTATTGACCTCGTATGGGACTTTGGTATGTCCACGAGGCACACCCAAAGTGCATAACACGGATTCCTCATTCAACAGAAGTCTTCCCCGTCCCGGAATCACGAATTCCCTGGAGGCGGGATCGTATATCTTACCAAGCCAGTCGCATACAGGGTTGACAAGGTTCGTGCACCAGACATCCATCAGAACCTGCATACCCATCTCAGCAGCAGCTCCCTTTTGATCGTCAGTGAATTTGTCAATCAACACAGTCAGACGTTCCTGGGAGGCTCTGTTGCGAATAAGTTTCTTCTTCTGTGAAAAACAGACACAAAAGTGTTCAGCTGTTGCCATGTTTTGCAATGTCATGAAAATTTAGTTCATGACAGACGACTGCAAAAAGATCTAGGTGCCAACCAATAACATAAATCGGGAGGAGGGGGGCGGGTGTGTGGACAGTTACCTCATCGCCCTCTTTTCTCCGTCCAGTTGCCCGGTTACGCTGAGGTGGATCCATGAAATCGTCGTCATCATTTTGATGATCCCCACAAGCCATTCTGTTGTTGAGGGGGAAAATGTAAATGCAATAGGTAAGCATTTGCCACCTAATAGAAAATGTCAACTATTTGAATGCAAATGTGGTTGCCATATTATGCAGCCAGTTTGCCACACTGTCATATCTGTATTGTGGCAAACGACATTGTGTTCACATACTATTTGCCACATGATTATACAATGCAAGTGGCAAACACGGATACTCAATATGCACATTAGTTCCGTCCAGTGCTACCGATTGTGGCAACTACCAAAGTGTGGAAACTGTCACAAATAATTCAGAAAAAAATAGATCTCACAAATGAAAAAGCATGTTTGTGGTTACTATCATGTAAATTCAGCAAAAAATCAGTTTGCCTCGTGGAAGAGCGTGTGTGTGGCAACTATCTCATTCATTCAATAAAAATTAGTTGCCCTATGTGAAAGCTTGAATGTGGCAATCATGACAGTCAGTTTCAGAAATCTGTTGCCGTAAAGGAGAACACATTTGTGGTAACTACCACATTTGTTCAGGTAGTTTAGTTGCTGCACATTTGTTCACGTTCAGTCATACTGTCATAGTTGCCACATTCAGAAAGCATATTTGTGGTTACTATCATACAAGTTCAGCAAAATTCAGTTTGCCACATGGGAAGAGCATGCGTGTGGCAACTGTCACAGTCGTTCAATAAAATTAGTTGCCCTATGTAAAAGCTTGAGTGTGGCAACTATGACAGTCATTTTCGGAAATCTGTTGCCGCAAAGGAAAACACGTTTGTGGCAACTACCACATTTGTTCAGGGAGTTTAGTTGCCACACATTTGTTTCACGTTCAGTCATACTGCCAATTTCATGTTGGGGAACGTAGCAGAAATTCAAAATTTTCCTACGTGTCACCAAGATCTATCTATGGAGAAACCAGCAACGAGGGGAAGGAGAGTGCATCTACATACCCTTGTAGATCAGTAAGCGGAAGCGTTCAAGTGAACGGGGTTGATGGAGTCGTACTCGTCGTGATCCAAATCACCGATGATCCTAGCGCCGAACGGACGACACCTCCGTGTTCAACACACGTACAGCCCGGGGACGTCTCCTCCTTCTTGATCCAGCAAGGGGAGAGGAGAAGTTGAGGGAAATCCAGCAGCATGACGGCATGGTGGTGGATGCAGCAGGGATCTCGGCAGGGCTTTCACCAAGGCCTACGGAGAGGGAGGAGGTGTTGGAGAGGGAGAGGGAGGCGCCAGGGCTAGGGTGTGGCTGCCCTCTCTCTCCCTCACTATATATAGGGGTAAGGGGGTGGAGGAGGCGCCCTAGGGTTCCCTAGGGGAGGGGCGGCGGCCACAGGGGAAACCCTAGATGGGTTTGGGCGCCCCCACCCCCTAGGAAACTTGCCCCCCAAGCCGGGAAGGGGGGCTGCCCTAGGGGAGGCGCCCCCACCTCTCCTGGTTACGTGAGAGGGGCTGGGAGGGGCGCACCACCCCTTAGTGGGCTGGTTTGCCCCTTCCCCTTTGGCCCATGAGGCCCTCCAACACTTGTCGGGGCTCCCGAAACACCTTTCAATCATGCTGGCCATAGCCTGGTACCCTCGGAACACTTCCGGACTCCAATACCCTTCGTCCAATATATCAATCTTCACCGCCGGACCATTCCGGAACTCCTCGTGACGTCCGGGATCACATCCAGGACTCCGAACAACCTTCGGTAACCACATAATATTTCCCATAACAACTCTAGCGTCACCGAACCTTAAGTGTGTAGACCCTACGGGTTCGGGAACCATGTAGACATGACCGAGACGTTCTCCGGTCAATAACCAACAGCGGGATATGGATACCCATGTTGGCTCCCACATGTTCCACGATGATCTCATCGGATGAACCACGATGTCAAGGACTCAATCGATCCCGTATACAATTCCCTTTGTCTAGCGGTATTATACTTGCCCGAGATTCGATCGTCGGTATACCGATACCTTGTTCAATCTCGTTACCGGCAAGTCTCTTTACTCGTTCCGTAACACATCATCCCGTGATCAACCCCTTGTTCACATTGTGCACATTATAATGATGTCCTACCGAGTGGGCCCAGAGATACCTCTCCGTTTACCGGAGTGACAAATCCTAGTCTCGATTCGTGCCAACCCAACAGACACTTTCGGAGATACCTGTAGTGCACCTTTATAGCCACCCAGTTACGTTGTGGTGTTTGGTACACCCAAAGCATTCCTACGGTATCCGGGAGTTGCACAATCTCATGGTCTAAGGAAAAGATACTTGACATTGAAAAGCTTTAGCATACGAACTACACGATCTTTGTGCTAGGCTTAGGATTGGGTCTTGTCCATCACATCATTCTCCTAATGATGTAATCCCGTTATCAACGACATCCAATGTCCATGGTTAGTAAACCGTAACCATCTATTGATCAACGAGCTAGTCAACTAGAGGCTTACTAGGGACATGGTGTTGTCTATGTATCCACACATGTATCTGAGTTTCCTTTCAATACAATTATAGCATGGATAATAAACGATCGTCATGAACAAGGAAATATAATAATAACTAATTTATTATTGCCTCTAGGGAATATTTCCAACAGTCTCCCACTTGCACTAGAGTCAATAATCTAGTTCACATCGTCATGTGATTAACATTCACATGTCACATCGCCATGTGACCAACATTCAAAGAGTTTACTAGTGTCATTAAACTAGTTCACATCATCATGTGATTAAGACTCAATGAGTTCTGGGGTTTGATCATGTTTTGCTTGTGAGATAGGTTTTAGTCAACGGGTCTGCAACTTTCAGATCCGTATGTACTTCACAAATCTCTAGGTCATTCTGTAAATGCTGCTTCCATGCTCCACTTGGAGCTATTCCAAATGGTTGCTCCACTATACGTATCCAGTTTGCTACTCAGAGTCACTCGGATAGGTGTTAAAGCTTGCATCGACGTAACCCTTTACGCCGAACCCTTTATCACCTCCATGATCGAGAAACATGTCCTTATTTACTCCAAGGACAATTTTGACCGCTGTCCAATGATCCATTCCTGGATCATTCTTGTACCCCTTGACTGACTCATGGCAAGGCACACTTCCGGTGCGGTACACATCATAGCATACTATAGAGCCTACGTTTGATGTATAGGGGACGACCTTCGTCCTTTCTCTCTATTCTGACGTGGCCGAGCTTTTAAGTCTTAACTTCATACCTTACATCTCAGGCAAGAACTCCTTCTTTGACTGATCCATCTTGAACACCTTCAAGATCATGTCAAGGTACGTGCTCATTTGAAAGTACTATTAAGAATTTTGATCTATCTTATAGATCTTAATGCTTATTGTTCAAGTAGCCTAATCCAGGTTTTCCATTGAAAAACACTTTTCAAATAACCCTATATGCTTTCCAGAAATTCGACATCATTTCTGATGAACAATATGTCAATAACATATACTCATCAGAAATTATATAGTGCTCCCACTCACTTCTTTGGAAATACAAGTTTCTCATAAACTTTTGTATAAACCCAAAATCTTTGATCATCTCATCAAAACGTTCATTCCAACTCCGAGATGCTTACTCCAGTCCTTAAAAGGATCGCTGGAGCCAGCATACCTTTCAGCATCCTTAGGATCGACAAAAACTTTCGGATTGTATCACATACAACCTTTCCTTACGAAGACTGGTAAGGAAACTCGTTTTGACATCCATCTGCCAGATTTCATAAATGCAGCTAATGCTAACATGATTCTGACGGACTTAAGCATCGTTACGCATGAGAAAATCTCATCGTAGTCAACTCATTGAACTTGTGAAAAACTCTTTGCCACAAGTCGAGCTTCATAGACGGTGACATCACCGTCCACGTCCGTCTTCTTCTTAAAGATCCATTTATCTTAATGGCTTGCCGATCATTGGGCAGGTCCACCAAAGTCCATGCTTTGTTCTGATACATGGATCCTATCTCGGATTTCATGGCTTCTAACCATTTGTCAGAATTTGGGCCCACCATTGCATCTCCATAGCTCGTAGGTTCATTGTTGTCTAGCAACATGATCTTCAAGACAAGATTACTGTACCACTCTAAAGCAGTACGCATCCTTGTCACCCTACGAGGTACGGTAGTGGCTTGATCCGAAGTTTCATGATCACTATCATAAGCTTCTACTTCAATTGGTGTAGGTGCCACAGGAACAACTTCCTGTGCCCTGCTACACACTAGTTGTAGTGACGGTTCAATAACCATATCAAGCCTCCGCCATCCTCCCACTCAACTTTTCGAGACAAACTTTTCCTTGAGAAAGGACCCAATTCAAGAAACAATCCCTATTGCTTTCGGATCTGAATTAGGAGGTATACCCAACTGTTGTGGGTGTCCTATGAAGATGCATTTTATCCGCTTTGGGTTCGAGCTTATCAACCTGAAACTTTTCCACATAAGCGTCGCAGCCCCAAACCTTTAAGAAATGACAGCTTAGGTTTCTCTAAACCATAGTTCATACGGTGTCATCTCAACGGAATTACGTGGAGCCCTATTTAAAGTGAATGTGGTTGTCTCTAATTCCAAACCCATAAACGATAGTGGTAATTCGATAAGAGACATCATGGTACACACCATATCCAATAGGGCGCAACTATGATGTTCGGACACACCATCAAACTATGGTGTTCCAGGCGGTATTAATTGTGAACCAATTTCCACAATGTCTTAATTGCGTGCCAAAGCTCGTAACTTAGATACTCATCTCTATGATCATATCATAGACATTTCATCCTCTTGTCACGATGATCTTCAACTTCACTCCAAAATTACTTGAACCATTCAATAATTTAGACTTGTGTTTCATCAAGTAAATATACTCTACATCTACTCGAATCATCTGTGAAGTAAGAACATAACGATATTCACTGCATGCCTCAGCACTCATTGAACTGCACACATCAAAATGTGTTACTTCCAACAAGTTGCTATCTTGTTCCATTTTACTGAAAAACAAGGCTTTTTAGTCATCTTGCCCATGTGGTATGATTTGCATATCTCAAGTGATTCAAAATCAAGTGAGTCCAAACGATCCATCTGCATGGAGTTTCTTCATGTGTATACACCAATAGACATGGTTCGCATGTATCAAACTTTTCAAAACGAGTGAGTCCAAAGATCCATCAACATGGAGCGTCTTCATGCATTTTACACCAATATGACTTACATGGCAGTGCCACAAGTAAGTGGTACTATCATTACTATCTTATATCTTTTTGGCATGAAAATGTGTATCACTACGATCGAGATTCAATAAACCATTCCTTTAGGTGCAAGACCATTGAAGGTATTATTCAAATAAATAGAGTAACCATTATTCTCCTTAAATGAATAACCGTATTGCGATAGACATCATCCAATCATGTCTATGCTCAACGCAAACACCAAATCTCGATGGTAGAGGGAGCGTGCGATGCTTGATCACATCAACCTTGGAAACACTTCCAACACATATCGTCAGCTCACCTTTAGCTAGTCTCCGTTTATTCCGTAGCTTTTATTTCGAGTTAGTAACACTTACCAACCGAACCGGTATCTAATACCCTGGTGCTACTAGGAGCACTAGTAAAGTACACATTAACATAATGTATATCCAATATACTTCTATCGACCTTGCCAGCCTTCTCATCTACCAAGTATCTAGGGTAATTCCGCTCCAGTGGTTGTTCCCTTTATTACAGAAGCACTTAGTCTCGGGTTTGGGTTCAACCTTGGGTTTCTTCACTAGAGCAGCAGCTGATTTGCCGTTTCATGAAGTATCCCTTCTTGTCCTTGCCCTTCTTGAAACTAGTGCTTTCACTAACCATCAACAACTGATGCTCCTTCTTGATTTCTACTTTCACGGTGTCAAACATCGCGAATACCTCAAGGATCATCATATCTATCGCTGATATGTTATAGCTCATCACGAAGCTCTAGCAGCTTGGTGGCAATGACTTTGGAGAAACATCACTATCTCATCTGGAAGATCAACTCCCACTCGATTCAAGTGATTGTTGCACTCAGACAATCTGAGCACAAGCTCAAGGATTGAGCTTTTCTCCCTTAGTTTGCAGGCTAAGAAAATCGTCGGAGGTCTTACACCTCTTGACGTGGGCACGAGCCTGAAATCCCAATTTCAGCCCTCGAAAACATCTCATATGTTACGCGACGTTCCGAAAACGTCTTTGGTGCCTCAACTCTAAACTGTTTAACTGAACTATCACGTAGTTATCAAAACGTCTATGTCTGATGTTCGCAACATCCACAAATGACGTTTGGGGTTCAGCACACTGAGCGGTGCATTAAGGACATAAGCTTTCTACTGTCCGCATAATCGCTATTGTCAACTTTCAACTATATTTTCTCTAGGAACATATCTAAACAGTGGAACTAAAGCGCGAGCTTACGACATAATTTGCAAAGATCTTTTGACTATGTTCAGGATAATTAAGTTCATCTTATGAACTCCCACTCAGATAGACATCCCTCTAGTCATCTAAGTGATTACATGATTCGAGTCAACTAGGCCGTGTCCGATCATCACGTGAGACGGACTAGTCATCATCGGTGCACATCTTCATGTTGATCGTATCCTCCATACGACTCATGCTCGACCTTTTGGTCTCTGTGTTCCGAGGCCATGTCTGTACATGCTAGGCTCGTCAAGTTAACCCTAAGTGTTTTGCATGTGTAAAACTGTCTTACACCCGTTGTATGTGAACGTAAGGATCTATCACACCCGATCATCACGTGGTGCTTCGAAATGACGAACTTTAGCAACGGTGCATAGTTAGGGGAGAACACTTCTTGAAATTGTTGTAAGGGATCATCTTATTTACTACCGTCGTTCTAAGTAAACAAGATGCATAAACATCATAAACATCACATGCAATCAAATAGTGACATGATATGCCCAATATCATTTTGCTCCTTTTGATCTCCACCTTCGGGGCTCCATGATCATCATCGTCACCGGCATGACACCATGATCTCCATCATCATGATCTCCATCATCGTGTCTCCATGAAGTTGTCTCGCCAACTTATTACTTCTACTACTATGGCTACCGGTTAGCAATAAAATAAAGTATTTACATGGCGTTGTTCAATGACATGCAGGTCATACAATAAATAAAGACAACTCCTATGGCTCCTGCCAGTTGTCATACTCATCGACATGCAAGTCATGATTCCTATTACAAGAACATGATCAATCTCATACATCACATATCACTCATCACATTCTTCTTGGCCATATCACATCACATAGCATACCCTGCAAAAACAAGTTAGACGTCCTCTAATTGTTGTTGCATGTTTTACGTGGCTGCTATGGGTTTCTAGCAAGAACGATTCTTACCTACGCAAAACCACAACGTGATATGCCAATTGCTATTTACCCTTCATAAGGACCCTTTTCATCGCATCCGTTCCGACTAAAGTGGGAGAGACTGGCACCCGCTAGCCACCTTATGCACCAAGTGCATGTCAATCGGTGGAACCTGTCTCACGTAAGAGTACGTGTAAGGTCGGTCCGGGCCGCTTCATCCCACAATACCGTCGAAACAAGACTACTTTGTGTTCTACTCGTGCAAAGAATCTACGCAATAGACCTAGCTCATGATGCCACTGTTGGGGAACGTAGCAGAAATTCAAAATTTTCCTACGTGTCACCAAGATCTATCTATGGAGAAACCAGCAACGAGGGGAAGGAGAGTGCATCTACATACCCTTGTAGATCGCTAAGCGGAAGCGTTCAAGTGAACGGGGTTGATGGAGTCGTACTCGTCGTGATCCAAATCACCGATGATCCTAGCGCCGAACGGACGGCACCTCCGCATTCAACACACGTACAACCCGGGGACGTCTCCTCCTTCTTGATCCAGCAAGGGGAGAGGAGAAGTTGAGGGAAATCCAGCAGCACGACGGCGTGGTGGTGGATGCAGCAGGGATCTCGGCAGGGCTTTCACCAAGCTCTACGGAGAGGGAGGAGGTGTTGGAGAGGGAGAGGGAGGCACCAGGGCTAGGGTGTGGCTGCCCTCTCTCTCCCTCACTATATATAGGGGTAAGGGGGTGGAGGAGGCGCCCTAGGGTTCCCTAGGGGAGGGGCGGCGACCACAGGGGAAACCCTAGATGGGTTTGGGCGCCCCCACCCCCTAGGAAACTTGCCCCCCAAGCCGGGAAGGGGGGCTGCCCTAGGGGAGGCGCCCCCACCTCTCCTGGTTACGTGAGAGGGGCTGGGAGGGGCGCACCACCCCTTAGTGGGCTGGTTTGCCCCTTCCCTTTGGCCCATGAGGCCCTCCAACACTTGTCGGGGCTCCCGAAACACCTTTCGGTCATGCTGGCCATAACCTGGTACCCCCGGAACACTTCCGGACTACAATACCCTTCGTCCAATATATCGATCTTCACCGCCGGACCATTCCGGAACTCCTCGTGACATCCGGGATCACATCCGGGACTCCGAACAACCTTCGGTAACCACATAATATTTCCCATAACAACTCTAGCGTCACCGAACCTTAAGTGTGTAGACCCTACGGGTTCGGGAACCATGCAAACATGACCGAGACATTCTCCGGTCAATAACCAACAGCGGGATCTGGATACCCATGTTGGCTCCCACATGTTCCATGATGATCTCATCGGATGAACCACGATGTCAAGGACTCAATCGATCCCGTATACAATTCCCTTTGTCTAGCGGTATTATACTTGCCCGAGATTCGATCGTCGGTATACCGATACCTTGTTCAATCTCGTTACCGGCAAGTCTCTTTACTCGTTCCGTAACACATCATCCCGTGATCAACCCCTTGGTCACATTGTGCACATTATGATGATGTCCTACCGAGTGGGCCTAGAGATACCTCTCCGTTTACCGGAGTGACAAATCCCAGTCTCGATTCGTGCCAACCCAACAGACACTTTCGGAGATACCTGTAGTGCACCTTTATAGCCACCCAGTTACGTTGTGGTGTTTGGTACACCCAAAGCATTCCTACGGTATCCGGGAGTTGCAAAATCTCATGGTCTAAGGAAAAGATACTTGACATTGAAAAGCTTTAGCATACGAACTACACGATCTTTGTGCTAGGCTTAGGATTGGGTCTTGTCCATCACATCATTCTCCTAATGATGTGATCCCGTTATCAACAACATCCAATGTGCATGGTTAGGAAACCGTAACCATCTATTGATCAACGAGCTAGTCAACTAGAGGCTTACTAGGGACATGGTGTTGTCTATGTATCCACACATGTATCTGAGTTTCCTTTCAATACAATTATAGCATGGATAATAAACGATTATCATGAACAAGGAAATATAATAATAACTAATTTATTATTGCCTCTAGGGCATATTTCCAACATTTCGCCACATTCTGCAGTTTCAAACCCAAACTAAACTAGATCTAGATTTCAATGGCAACTACTTCGACCTCAAAATCACCCTTACAATTCTCGCACGAAATGACTGCAAACCAAAATTTCGAACCAAGGCGCACTAAAAAAACCCGGCGCACAACTCTCAAATCCAAACGCAAGACTATTGCGTGCCTTCCGAACAGGCATAACCGCACCGACGATGCCGCTGCAGCGGCGGCGACGAAACTGCCCACTCCCACCGAACAACGGCAAGCACACAACTACGGCGCTGGCGGGAACGCCGGCGCACCGCCGAATCACCAGAATCTCTAGGAATCGGATCTAGAAATCGAACAGGGAGGGAAAGGGGCACAAATGCAGGGAGGGGATGCGAGAGATGAAGCGAGCATTACCTTCAACCCGCACGCGTTCCGGCCACGCCGCTCCGCTCCGGCGAGCACCACCGACGGCCGCGAACACCGTCGACTGTTCCGCCTTCGCCGTCACCTTCTCCCCTCGCCTTCTCCTCCAGTGGTTTGAAGTGCGAGTGGGTTGTGCTAGTAAATGCGTCGCGGGGTGAGTGAATGGAACCGTGAGGGAGAGGGTGCAGGGGTGTGCGACGTGTTTGACGTCAACAGCGGTCGGAGCGTGGCGTGCGGGCGCATGGCAGTTCCACCGCACACCTCTCAGTGGCAACCGCTGACCGCGGGATGGCAACCACCGTGCGGGCGAACCCACTCGCACACCGCACACGAGACTAGTCCTATGTGGCGCCGAAAACCGGCCTTTTTGCTCCAAGATTCCTGCGTACCGAAGCCAGCGGCGATGCTTGCATGTGGACGGAGTGGTGAACGCCCACACGTGTCGGCGTTAACATTTCCGAAATGTAAAGAACGTACAGGCCCTATTATTGACAGGTCTAAGGGAGTGTTTGTTTTTGGGTCCGAATAACTGCCACACGTGTGGTGTCGACAGGAACCTGTGTCAGGACCCCGACTCAATGCCACATCGATCTAGCATGTAACACCTCATATCACTTTGCGGCCTCACGCACGGTATTCCCACGGGTGTCGCCTTACCTTTGCCCGGGACCGTTTGCGCCTTTTGGCACACGTATATGACAGTGTCGCTAGCATCCATATGATAAGGAGCCTGGGCTGACATGGCTAGTCGTAAACCCAAAGTGGCACAGACTTACAGGGACAGGCATCCATGACCCAGCATCGAACGTGTCGGTCATCAGCGAGTGAATCCAGGCTGTAGCACTGGGCTAGCAGGACTCCGGTGAACCGGGCTGTAGCGGGCTAGCAGGACTCCGGTATTCATCGCGTGACATTTCCCCGAAGGGACAGACACAGGAACGAAGAAGGACACATGCCGGCCAGCCTAAGTGTCCCGGAGCAGTAGCAAGCTACCATGGCTCGGTGGAAACACTAGGAGACATTTCCCGGTAAGAGAGGCTACCAAGGATAAACAACTAGGTTATCAGATCCCACACATACCAAGCATTTCAATCATACACACAGTATGCTCGATATGTGCAAATACAACATGGCATCACAACATGACTCTACGACACAAGTACTTTATTCAATAGGCTCCGAGGAGCGAGATATTACAAACATGGGTCTCATGACCCAACAATCAGAGCATACAAATCAAAGCACAAGCGGAAGCTATCATGTCTGGGTACAGACATCTATATATGGAAAAGGCTGAGAAGCCTGACTATCTATCAGATCCTGCCGAGGGCACAAGATCGTAGCTGAGGTAACAAGCTAAACGTCGAAGTCCACGCGAAACTACTAGTGAGACCGAAGTCTCTCTGCAAAACATAAAATAGGCAAACGTGAGTACAAATGTACCCAGCAAGACTTACATCAGAACTAACTACATATGCATCATTTCCAACAAGGGGATGGTGGGGTTTAACTGCAGCAAGCCAGCTTTGACTCGGTGGCTATCCTAAACTACGACTGCAAGCGACTCTTTTGAGGTGGCGCACATGAGTCCACATATTCACCATATCAATACACCACTATGGATCCGCTCCCGTCTCCCTACGAGAACGCCATCCATAGCACTCACGCTTATCTTGCGCATTTTAGAGTATCCACTTTCACTTGTCTATGAACTGATATAAGCAACCCAGAAGTCCTTTTCCATGGACACGGCTATTCGAATAGATCATATTAACCCTGCAGGGGTGTACTTCTTCACACACGCTCTCACCACTTACCGCCGTTTACACGACATGTACTCGGCAACCTTCAAGCGGAAGCCCAATGTGGGTGTCGGCCACGGCCTACCTAAACACTCAAGTCTCTAGTCCAGGTTTATCGCCTATTCGGGTTCCATCCATGAGGAGATCCGGCCGGAGTTTCGCTCACAGCCCCAAACGATGTGAACAGGGTTCCGTGACACCAAACGGGCGCCCGGTTTACCCGGCCACGTGCCTACCGCATCACAGCCCACCCCTACGGTCAGCGCTGCGCACGGCCTCCAGCATACTACAAACACCAGAAACTACTTGCAACTCCTGGACAGAGGACAAGGGTGATCAAGAAGCCGAGAGGGTCCATTGGTTTCGGGCCCAATGCGTGGTAGTAGCTGAATCATGGATCACATACACAGAACTCAGTTCCTGAGGACGGCTGCAATGAGACAACCCACCATGTACTCCTACATGGCCTCTCACCGCTACCTTTACCAAATCGTGTTCACACACTTAGCTCACACACAGTAGGACATGTTCACACGCCTCTGATTCATCCTCGATGAATCAGACCTGACTCAACTCTAAGCAGTAGCAGGCATGACAAACAAACATGGATGAGTAGGCACAACAGGGCTCAAACAACTCCTACTCATGCTAGTGGGTTTCATCTATTTACTGTGGCAATGACAGGTCATGCAGAGGATAAAGGGGTTCAGCTACCGCAGCAAGTAACAGATGAATCGGTGTTGTCCTAATGCATTAAAAGAGAGCAGGAGCGAGAGAGTAGGATTGTATCGGAATGAACAAGGGGGTTTTGCTTGCCTGGCACTTCTGAAGATAACATTGAGTCTTCGTCAGTGTCAACGATCGCATCATCGGTGTCACGTCTATCGAGAGGGGACAATTACCGGCAAATACAGAAAAGACACGATCAATGCAATGCACAATATGATGCATGCTATGACATGGCAATATGAATGTGTTTTGGGCTAATGCACCTAAAACCAGATTAAATGAAGTTGCTTTGAATCCAAGATTCAAATTCAAACTCCATATGGGGTTATTTAAATGTCATTCACTTCATTTGTCCTAAACAGTAGTGATAAGTTGTTCTAACATGCATGAAAATGGTACATATGGATTCCTTGAATTTTTCTGATAATTTTTCATATATAATTTATTTAATTTGGAGTTACGGTTAATTTTCTATGATTTTTAGAAGTTTTAGGCATTTTCTGAAATTTCCTGATTATTTTAAATCCAGAAAATACTTATTGCGTCAGCCCCACGTCACAGTGACGTCAGCAGGGTCAACTGGCCGCCCCAGGTCAAACCTGACCAGTGGGGTCCACTGGTCAGTGACCCAGTCAACTAACCAGGTTAGTTAGCCCTAACTAACTTAGTTAGCCGGGCGGGGCCCGCATGTCAGTGGCCTATCTAATTAGCTAGGTTAATTAACGCTAACTAATCTAACCCTAATCAACCAGGCGCCTGGGCCCACACGTCAGGGGGTCAAACCCCGGGTCAAACCCGCCGGAGTTTACCCGTGGCTTGTCGCCGGCGACGCCAGCAACGGCGGAGGGCGTCGGAAACGCTCCTTCGGCGACCAAATCAGCGACTGAGGGGCTCTACGCGTAGCTGGGAGTCGCCCGCATCCATCTATGCAAACGGCAGGGGCTGAGGTGGCCCGAGCTCACCGGAACGGGGCCCGCGGCGGCGACCGGAGCACGGCGAGGTCGGGGTTGGCGCTAGAGGGCACGGCAGGTCGCACGGGTGGGCGCGCTCGGCTCCTGGAAGGGTGCTGAGCACGTTGCCGTGCTCAGGGGTTAGCTACGGTGGCTCTAGCCCCGTCTGCGTCATCACCGGCGGCGAGGAACGGTCGGCTCCGACAGCCGGGGTGGTTAGAAGGCGCGGACGGGCACGGGGAGAGAGGGGAAATGGACAGGGGCTCACGGGTAGTTCGAAGAGAAGGTCGGCGTGCTCGGTGAGGCGGTGGAGACGGCGAATCAACGGCGGCGGTGGTCGGAGCCCGAGGTGGAAGACGACGGCGATGGCGATGTTCCGGGCCCTCCCGGCTTGCGTGGTTCATCGAAGATGAAGAAGGCAACGTGGCGGAGCTTCTGGGTGCGTCGGGATTGCGTGTGGTGGCCGGTGGCCGCGAGGAAGCTTGTCGGTGGCGGCGGCTCCGTTCGGTCGTGTGCGCGGGAGGGAAGCAGAGGAGGGAATGGGGTCCAGGGGAAGAGAGGGGAGGTGCAGGGGCGAGGGGGAGTGCGTGGCTTGAGGGGGAGGCTCGGGAACGCCTCGGTGGAAGCAGGAGGTGGCCGAGGCGGCATCGGCGCTCACCACCGAGCTGCTTCGGTGCGAGGGGAGGAAGATGACAAGGGGGAGGAGGTGGGCTGGGCCGGCCAGGTGGGGGAGCTGGGCCGGCTGGGCTGGACAGGTAGGTCCAGGTAAGTTTCTGTTCTGTCTTTTATTTTTTTCTTCTGTTTTGTTTTTATTTAATCTTTTGCCACTGTTTTGAAATAAAACAAATTCAAAAACAGTGACAAAATTCCCCTGAACATTTTATTTAGCACAATGGAATTATACCAAAGCACATAAAAATGTTTCAGTTATTTGAACATATATTCAGTAATATTTGGATATAAGTTCAAATTCAAAATAGTATTGATTTAAATTCAAAGTCTCAAAATAAATCCTTTTAAAATGTTCATTATTTTTGGTTTGGATCAAAACCCTTGCCAAAAATATTAAACATCTAAGAAGAACATTTTGGAGCAATGAATGAGATTTCTAGGGTTTTTGCCCCTCTTTTATTTAAGTTTTTGAGGCTTCCAAAATTCCTCAGTTCAAGTTTCAGAAATATAGACATGATGCACACATGGAAGCAAGCACAGAACAGGCCAGAGCTAGGGATGTGACAACTCACCTCCACTAAACAAGAATCTCGTCTCGAGATTCAAGCGTAGGGTAAGGTGAAGGGGTAACGCAGACTAGTATAATCTTCACGATCCAGTTGCACTTCAAATGGACTTTGATTCGTCCACCATCATCGTCTTGAAGTCTTGCTCTCAGAAATCCTGTCAACATGACATGGAGGGAAGAAGGAGACTCTAGAGGGGTCGATCTTCTCGAAGATCGAACAACTCACGGAATGAGACATAGGACCATCTCTCGGGTTGAGACACGAGATACACATCAAGAGGGGTGGAAAGAAACGGATGACGAAGGTTCACTAGGTGGACAACGATTCCACACCTAAGAAGGTGGTGAACGGTTGTCAACGTAGTGAGGAGTTGAGTTGCCATGATACCACAACGAGACACCTTCGGAACCGTGACTCGTAGATATCTCCCCTTAAGTGGCAAAAAGAATTACCTTTGATATAGAGATCATTGAGACTCTCTATATCAGCCTAAGGCAAATCACATCAATCGATTGGCGGGGGTCGGTAGAATGGCATACTCAGACTTGGATGATGTGGATTACCTTGTGGAAGACAACGTAATGGATGATTTTGCTTATCACCGGAAATGGAAGAGACCCATGGTAGAATGACACATTGGCGGTGCAAGCTAGGAACAAAATGCAAATGCTGGGAATGATTCTGGTAACTGGGGAAGAACCCAACAATATAGAGTGAATTCATTGTTTGAATAGGTCATAGCATTGCCGAGGAAACTGAGAGCAAACCTAGTTAGTGCCGATGATAACACGTAGCGCTTGTGCGTGCTCTCAAGAACTTGAGCATTTCCATATTCATCAGGGTTTTACCAATATCCATGTCAAGGATCCTGGCAACACAACTTGCTACCACGATGAATGATGATGGATGATGCAGATGCAAAGGAAGATAACACTTCTCAGATTTCATCTTAGCGAGGCCAAGGAAATAAAATCTGGATGATCGACCGAGAGACATTTAGCACTCCGCTTCTAATGTTCTCCTTGATGTGCTAGTGTAACCCATTCATAGATATGGTTTGATATCTAGGACATCAAGTAAAAGGTCGGACTTCGGGAATACAAAAATCCATAGGGGCAACTAGGGAGTAAACCCTACGAAATCCCTATGGGGAGGTGGCCAACTTCTTCAATCAAGATACTACAATAATAGGTCTTTCGGCCGGGTGTGTTGGCCACGACATCCACTTTACCGGTTATCGCGCGACCAATATTATAATTCTTGGGAAATATTCCAACCATCATATCTGCCTGAGATTCAGATCTGGTTGGTGTCAGGATATTCCAGACTCATCGAGTCTAGGAAGAAAAACGGAAGTTTGCAACACAATTCGACGAGATAACGTTGCGAGATTCTCGGGAAATGAACTACGATAGCAAACTCCAAAACATGAGCTGGTTCTGCTACAAACATGTGAACACGTTGTCCAAGACAAGCATGACCACAAAGTAGTCTTATAATAAAACACTACCGAGTTCAGGAGGGGGAACCATCAACGAGGGTATCGAAGTCCTTACATAAGTCCGGATTAGCTCTTATGAAGGAACTCCTCCTTGAACAAATCAATCAGTGGCTTGGTGTGCTAGGGATACATATAGATTGAAGGTTGCAAGTCTTCAAACCACAGCATTCTTCGCACGTGTGCATGACTGATTTGGAATGATTCCAAAGAAAGCAACATTGACTTTCTCGAATCCACGGCGGCAACTTGCATCGGATGCACATGAATTAAAGGAAGTCACTACCTTCATCCAAACATATGCTTCATGAGCTAGCATGAGCAAATGCTTTCAAAAGTTTCCAACACTAGCTTAATGTTCAGAAAAATTATGGAGAAGACAAGGATGTTGTCAATGGGCACAACAACAATTCATCTGGGTTTCCTTTTAAAAGGAATTCCATAGTTAAGTGAACACGTGATAGCATTGGTCAGACCCAAAAGATATAATGGTGTATGCCCGGGGGATCAACCACGAGTAAGACAACATTACGAATATTGTTGGTTCTGGTCTGATTGGATGATAGCCCATACTCAACCAAGGGTTTGGGTAAGATAATAGATCCAACCATTGTTCACGAGGACCAATTGATGAAGATATCATCTTTCTTCAACACACACACACACACACACACACACAAAAGATATCCCTTAACATGAACTAAGTCGGACAAGCTTTTGTCTTCCAACTCTCCAAGTTGTTGTTTAGCTTATCCAACTAGCTCAGGGTATCCAACACGGATTCTTGGAGAAGGGGTGGTTTACAGGAATAAACCAACTTGATCACGAGCTCAACATAACAGTCAGGGGACAACCTGGTAATACTTCTGAGAAGATATTCGGAAAATCACGAACCACCGATATGTCACTAAGCTCGAGAATAATCTTGCTTTTTGAGACAAGACGATATGATCAATAGAGCGAAGATTTGAAATAATCCTAACTCATCGATCGAGGAGTGCATCAGAAATAGGGACTAGGTAGCAAGATCAACCTTAGGATGATGATTCAATAACCAACATGCTAAGGATGAAATTATCGTCCATTTACTACCAAGCAACAGAGTTGCTAGCAATATTGATTTCACACGCCATGATTCATTTGTCGGCATCCCGGTTACAATAACACAGGAACCGAGGAATGAACAATGATGGCAAGAGGTATCACTGTACCAAGAGTTCATAGGATGGTGTGCAATTCCTATAACAATCTCGATATAAAATATGTAATACTCCAAGGTAGAGCAGAACAAAAGCTGGAGTAGCAATTTGATCTGCGGAATACAACTACTTTGACCCAATCCCCGATATGGATGAGATTCTGGAGTTTGTTTCTCCTATTCATTCTGGATAGAATGGCTTGACGGACCACAAGGGTAATAGGCATCGACGAACGAGTGCACGCATACTCTTGACTATCAATTGATAGGCGAGGGTCGGAAACAACTAAGATGGGACAACTCAAAAGAACATATGATTTTCTGAGTTGTGGATGCATGGATTAGCATGTCGAACGAAGTTCAACATATTTCTTCCGGATAACCCATGCAGAAAGGTAGAACCGGCAGAGTCACGATTTATGAATGGAGAACTCCTCAAGAGTACTCTAATTGTGATTGATTTTTTTTTTGATCCAATAAACATCTGCAATAAGTAGTTCATGGTATTTGGAAGAAGAAGATACCACGGACTTCAAGGACTATCGCAAAGGTTACTAATATCCTAAAGGCACTAGCAATTACTATCAACATGAAGTAGGTAGAGTGAATCTCGGGTTCAGAACCCAGGAGTAGAATACCTACTACTAAGTAGCATCACGGGATGCTTCCGAGAATAAAGGCCAGAATCTTCACACTAGGACACAAATCATGGCTAGACCACTAAATGATCCCCTGAGACACCTAGGGTCATAATAATTATTCCAACATAAAGGTCGAGGCAGTAGAATACCTCAACTCAACATTTAGTGTGATTGAGCTGGCATAAAGGAGCATCGAAACCAGAGGGAAAGGATTTTGCAAATGCATCAGACTATTTAGAAACCTGGAATGACTCGGACAGCATAACGGCTGTAAATGCTTAGAAAAGACTTGAGACATTCACAAAAATGGTGGCATAACCACTCAGAAGCACAATATCAAGGTTTCGAGATCAACAATTAACATACAGAAGTAGTAGAAACTGAAACGAGACTTAAGTCCAACAATCTATAAGTCTACGGATTAGTAACACGTGATCCTGATAGAAAGAAGAGATAGCCTAGTTCTTAATCCCCGCAGGAAAGATAAGATGACTTAGATCAGAAGGCATAAGGTATAAGGAGTAAAAAGAGCCTTAGGTTCCATCCCACAATCAATTCCCTTATATAACTAAAGAATTTCTAGACTCAACTTCGACCAGTTTGGCTTGGTAATCCTACAGGCAGTCAAGCTCTGATACCAACGCTGTCAGGACCCCGGCTCAATGCCACATCGATCTAGCATGTAACACCTCATATCACTTTGCGGCCTCACGCACGGTATTCCCACGGGTGTCGCCTTACCTTTGCCCGGGACCGTTTGCGCCTTTTGGCACACGTATATGACAGTGTCGCTAGCATCGATATGATAAGGAGCCCGGGCTGACATGGCTAGTCGTAAACCCAAAGTGGCACAGACTTACAGGGATAGGCATCCATGACCCAGCATCGAACGTGTCGGTCATCAGCGAGTGAATCCAGGCTGTAGCACTTGGCTAGCAGGACTCCGATGAACCGGGCTGTAGCGGGCTAGCAGGACTCCGGTATTCATCGCGTGACATTTCCCCGAAGGGACAGACACAGGAACGAAGAAGGACACATGCCGGCCAGCCTAAGTGTCCCGGAGCAGTAGCAAGCTACCATGGCTCGGTGGAAACACTAGGAGACATTTCCCGGTAAGAGAGGCTACCAAGGATAAACAACTAGGTTGTCAGATCCCACACATACCAAGCATTTCAATCATACACACAGTATGCTCGATATGTGCAAATACAACATGGCATCACAACATGACTCTACGACACAAGTACTTTATTCAATAGGCTCCGAGGAGCGAGATATTACAAACATGGGTCTCATGACCCAACAATCAGAGCATACAAATCAAAGCACAAGCGGAAGCTATCATGTCTGGGTACAGACATCTATATATGGAAAAGGCTGAGAAGCCTGACTATCTATCAGATCCTGCCAAGGGCACAAGATCGTAGCTGAGGTAACAAGCTAAACGTCGAAGTCCACGCGAAACTACTAGTGAGACCGAAGTCTCTCTGCAAAACATAAAATAGGCAAACGTGAGTACAAATGTACCCAGCAAGACTTACATCAGAACTAACTACATATGCATCATTTTCAACAAGGGGATGGTGGGGTTTAACTGCAGCAAGCCAGCTTTGACTCGGTGGCTATCCTAAACTACGACTGCAAGCGACTCTTTTGAGGTGGCGCACACGAGTCCACATATTCACCATATCAATACACCACTATGGATCCGCTCCCATCTCCCTACGAGAACGCCATCCATAGCACTCACGCTTATCTTGCGCATTTTAGAGTATCCACTTTCACTTGTCTATGAACTGATATAAGCAACCCAGAAGTCCTTTTCCGTGGACACGGCTATTCGAATAGATCATATTAACCCTGCAGGGGTGTACTTCTTCACACACGCTCTCACCACTTACCGCCGTTTACACGACATGTACTCGGCAACCTTCAAGCGGAAGCCCAACGTGGGTGTCGGCCACGGCCTACCTAAACACTCAAGTCTCTAGTCCAGGTTTATCGCCTATTCGGGTTCCATCCATGAGGAGATCCGGCCGGAGTTTCGCTCACAGCCCCAAACGATGTGAACAGGGTTCCGTGACACCAAACGGGCGCCCGGTTTACCCGGCCACGTGCCTACCGCATCACAGCCCACCCCTACGGTCAGCGCTGCGCACGGCCTCCAGCATACTACAAACACCAGAAACTACTTGCAACTCCTGGACAGAGGACAAGGGTGATCAAGAAGCCGAGAGGGTCCATTGGTTTCAGGCCCAATGCGTGGTAGTAGCTGAATCATGGATCACATACACAGAACTCAGTTCCTGAGGACGGCTGCAATGAGACAACCCACCATGTACTCCTACATGGCCTCTCACCGCTACCTTTACCAAATCGTGTTCACACACTTAGCTCACACACAGTAGGACATGTTCACACGCCTCTGATTCATCCCCGATGAATCAGACCTGACTCAACTCTAAGCAGTAGCAGGCATGACAAACAAACATGGATGAGTAGGCACAACAGGGCTCAAACAACTCCTACTCATGCTAGTGGGTTTCATCTATTTACTGTGGCAATGACAGGTCATGCAGAGGATAAAGGGGTTCAGCTACCGCAGCAAGTAACAGATGAATCGGTGTTGTCCTAATGCATTAAAAGAGAGCAGGAGCGAGAGAGTAGGATTGTATCGGAATGAACATGGGGGTTTTGCTTGCCTGGCACTTCTGAAGATAACATTGAGTCTTCGTCAGTGTCAACGATCGCATCATCGGTGTCACGTCTATCGAGAGGGGACAATTACCGGCAAATACAGAAAAGACACGATCAATGCAATGCACAATATGATGCATGCTATGACATGGCAATATGAATGTGTTTTGGGCTAATGCACCTAAAATCACATTAAATGAAGTTGGTTTGAATCCAAGATTCAAATTCAAACTCCATATGGGGTTATTTAAATGTCATTCACTTCATTTGTCCTAAACAGTAGTGATAAGTTGTTCTAACATGCATGAAAATGGTACAGATGGATTCCTTGAATTTTTCTGATAATTTTTCATATATAATTTATTTAATTTGGAGTTACGGTTAATTTTCTATGATTTTTAGAAGTTTTAGGCATTTTCTGAAATTTCCTGATTATTTTAAATCCAGAAAATACTTATTGCGTCAGCCCCACGTCACAGTGACGTCAGTAGGGTCAACTGGCCGCCCCAGGTCAAACCTGACCAGTGGGGTCCACTGGTCAGTGACCCAGTCAACTAACCAGGTTAGTTAGCCCTAACTAACTTAGTTAGCCGGTCGGGGCCTGCATGTCAGTGGCCTATCTAATTAGCTAGGTTAATTAACGCTAACTAATCTAACCCTAATCAACCAGGCGCCTGGGCCCACACGTCAGGGGGTCAAACCCCGGGTCAAACCCGCCGGAGTTTACCCGCGGCTTGTCGCCGGCGACGCCAGCAACGGCGGAGGGCGTCGGAAACGCTCCTTCGGCGACCAAATCGGCGACTGAGGGGCTCTACGCGTAGCTGGGAATCGCCCGCATCCATCTATGCAAACGGCAGGGGCTGAGGTGGCCCGAGCTCACCGGAACGGGGCCCGCGGCGGCGACCGGAAAACGGCGAGGTCGGGGTTGGCGCTAGAGGGCACGGCAGGTCGCACGGGTGGGCGCGCTCGGCTCCTGGAAGGGTGCTGAGCACGTTGCCGTGCTCGGGGGTTAGCTATGGTGGCTCTAGCCCCGTCTGTGTCATCGCCGGCGGCGAGGAACGGTCGGCTCCGACAGCCGGGGTGGTTAGAAGGCGCGGACGGGCATGGGGAGAGAGGGGAAATGGACAGGGGCTCACGGGGAGTTCGAAGAGAAGGTCGGCGTGCTCGGGGAGGCGGTGGAGACGGCGAATCAACGGCGGCGGTGGTCGGAGCCCGAGGTGGAAGACGACGGCGATGGCAATGTTCCGGGCCCTCCCGGCTTGCGTGGCTCATCGAAGATGAAGAAGGCAACGTGGCGGAGCTTCTGGGTGCGTCGGGATTGCGTGTGGTGGCCGGTGGCCGCGAGGAAGCTTGTCGGTGGCGGCGGCTCCGTTCGGTCGTGTGCGCGGGAGGGAAGCAGAGGAGGGAACGGGGTCCAGGGGAAGAGAGGGGAGGTGCAGGGGCGAGGGGGAGTGCGTGGCTTGAGGGGGAGGCTCGGGAACGCCTCGGTGGAAGCAGGAGGTGGCCGAGGCGGCATCGGCACTCGCCACCGAGCTGCTTCGGTGCGAGGGGAGGAAGATGACAAGGGGGAGGAGGTGGGCTGGGCCGGCCAGGTGGGGGAGCTGGGCCGGCTGGGCTGGACAGGTAGGTCCAGGTAAGTTTCTGTTCTGTCTTTTATTTTTTTCTTCTGTTTTGTTTTTATTTAATCTTTTGCCACTGTTTTGAAATAAAACAAATTCAAAAACAGTGACAAAATTCCCCTGAACATTTTATTTAGCACAATGGAATTATACCAAAGCACATAAAAATGTTTTAGTTATTTGAACATATATTCAGTAATATTTGGATTTAAGTTCAAATTCAAAATAGTATTGATTTAAATTCAAAGTCTCAAAATAAATCCTTTTAAAATGTTCATTATTTTTGGTTTGGATCAAAACCCTTGCCAAAAATATTAAACATCTAAGAAGAACATTTTGGAGCAATGAATGAGATTTCTAGGGTTTTTGCCCCTCTTTTATTTAAGTTTTTGAGGCTTCCAAAATTCCTCAGTTCAAGTTTCAGAAATATAGACATGATGCACACATGGAAGCAAGCACAGAACAGGCCAGAGCTAGGGATGTGACAACCTGCCCGCACGCCTCGTGTGGCATGGACGGGGACAGGCCCGCACGACCACGTCCGCACGCACAAACGCACGGCCCGCACGTCCGTGTCGTGCCAACCCCACCCGCACTGCCCCGTCTGGGCAAGCCGACCCACTGCCCGCACGACCAACCAGTTCCCGGCCTCCGATCCATCCCCTTCCTCGTCTGCCGCCATCGTCCCGCGCCTCTCGAACCCTGATCTCCGTCGCCGGCCTTCTCTGGTTGCCATGGCAAACGGAGCAGATCCGTAGGGCACTACCACCTCAAAAACACACCCCAACCCTCCCCACCCCCAGCCCCAAACTCCAACCAAGCCATCCGGAGACGATCATACAAAAACCAGGTGAAAAACTCCCGATCTCAACCTTCTCATCGTTAAGGCTGAAGATCTCCTGATCTTGTGCTGGATCTATGCTATAGGGGTAGAACACTACATGGTTCAGTGTGTAGTCGCAATTGCCAGGCAGAGTACACCAGATCTGCCATGTACTACATTTGAAATTGACTTACTTTCCTAGTTTAATTGACGCAAGTAGTTTGGTATGAAAAATGGATGAGTAGGAATCACTAAAGAAATGGCGCCTGGGGCGAAAATTTGGAATGAGGAGGGCTCGAAGAAATTAATTGCCACTTGTGTATGACGACAGTTGCCACCTTCCGTTGTTAGTGGCTGCCACCTATTATGACCGTCGTTTGCCAGCCATATCTTCTGTGTGCAAAGCAGCAGAAGAATACAAATACTTGTTGATTGTTGATGCCTTCTTGTTCATGCAGAGATTGAGAACATGTTGGAAAAGAAGGGAGACACGGAAAAGAATGAATCACGAAGGCGACGCTGGTGATTGGGGTTCTCAAAGGCCAGAAACAGCCCCTTGGGATGCAACAGAGTACAATCAGCTCATCTCTTCAGGGCCGTTGCTGCCACTACTAGAACAGTATGCAGGCATAGGTATGATGAGTTCTAACAAAAAACAAGAGAAAAGTTGCTGTCTTCGCGACGATGAAGATGACATTCTAATTATGTCGTACACTAGTATTTTTTAGCAGGTTCTTATGACCAAAACACAATTAGGGAGGCCCCGTGGCAAGTTCAATCACAAGGCGCTAACACTGACAAATGTACGGGCAGCCAACTTCAACTAGCTTGTATGGATAATCAAGGTAATGCAAAAACAAACAAAAAGAACCCCTACTGTTGTGGACATGAAAAATGAACATGCAAAAATACTGGCAAAAGGACTCACGAGTTACCGCGGGGTGAAAATGCAGAGCCTTCATGCAGCGCATGGCATCACGCACCGCCAATGTACCTGCCATCGACGTCATACACAGGTTAGTCCATAAAAAAAAGGTGAAGTTGCGGATGATCAATTAGCAGAAGGAGCATAGTTGGCAACTATAATTGCCATGACTGGTCATCTACAGTTGCCATGTATTAGAAAAACTGCATTTGACATCCCTGCACAACTGTTGTTGCCATCCATGGACAACTGTAGTTGCCAGGGGAGAACAACTGCAGTTGCCATGCTAGTGTAACTACATTTGCGATGTCATGGCACTGCAGCTGCCATGGAGGAATAACTGCGGTTGCCATGCCGATGCAAATACATTTGCCTTGCCAATAAAACTGCAGTTGCCACATCAGGGGCAACTGAAGTTGCCGCGCTAGCACAAAATACAATTGCCATGAATTTGACCAACCACTACTATGCACACAGGTTATTACGCTGGTGGTACCCCGGCAAACGTCTCGTGGCAAGCTTCACAAATTGCAGGTGGGGGCGTCATTTTGGTGTCACAGGCCACACAGGAAGGTCGAATGCAACACACCAAGGTAAGGGAAAAAAATCTGAACCACGAAAAACAACAGTACCTTTGATATTTGAAGTTATTTACATGCAAAAACAAAATAGTTGCCAAGTTTGTTGAACAATAGCTGCCATCACTGGACAGCTATAGCTGCCGTGCATGCCCACGTGCAGACTCGCGGCTTGCTGTTTGAAAAATGATGTCGTGCAAAATCACTCGTAGATCGTGTGATCCGTTGCGATACACATGTTATTCAAACAGAAAACTTAAATCTCGTACCTGTTTTTCCTATTACAGGGCCTACAACTACAGTTAACAGCAGCGCAGGGACATCTACTGCGGGGAGCTCTGAGCGCACGGAAGACGTGTTCCACCAGCCAGCAGACACTCATGCCGCAGACAATTTCGAGTCACAGTCGGGAATGGCAATCATTCCAGCAATACAGACAAGCACCCCTTTGAACACAATCACTGCCAACACTCAAGTAGAAGGAACTACCACCGATACTGAAGTGAATGATGAAAGTGACGACGAGGCAGAAGATGATGAAGATGGTGGGCAATCAGAGATCGTGGTACCTCAGCCACCATACATTGGGCAGAGATTTGAGTCGTTCGAGGAAGCAAAGGAATACTACCAGACATATGCAAAGTTCCATGGATTTGCGGTCAACACCGAGTACCATAGGAAAATTAAGAAAACTAATGAGTACAGCAGAGGTGAGATGAGGTCCCACAAGGCACGGAGGAACAAGAAGGTGAAAGGTGTTGCGTCTGTCGTTCCGGAACGAAAAAGAGGAATCATTCTCAAGACGGGATGCCCTGTCCGGTGTAAGCTAAATGTAGATGGAACACAGTATGTGGTCACTGAATATTTTGATGAGCACAACCACAGTCTCATAAAGAAGTTCGACCTGGTCAAATTTCTGACCGCCCACAGGGGATTCACCCCAGTCGAAAGGCAATTCGTAAAGCTGATACATGACTGTAACGTCGGTCCATCGAGAATGGTCCAGATACTATCACTCATCCACAGCAAAAAGGGGAAACTGAGTAGCATGCCCTACATACAAGCTGACGTCACAAACCTACAGGCCAAGTACCATAGAGAGAGCAGGCTGGCTGACATAGAGGCTACAATTGCCTACTTCGATGAGAAAGCAACGGAAGATCCAGATTTCTTCTACAGGATAAGGTTGGACGATGAGGACCGTGTCAGGAACATGTATTGGGTGGATGGTGCTGCAAGGAGAGCCTACAAACATTTCTGAGATTGCATTTCATTCGACGCAACGTACCTCACCAATATGTACAAGATGCCATGCGCTCCGTTCATAGGAATAAATAACCACAATCAGTCGTTGCAGTTCGGCTGCGGGCTCGTTCGGAACTAAGACACGGATGGGTATGTCTGGTTGTTCAAGACCTTCTTGGAGTGCATGGATGGACTTGCTCCAATGAACATAATAATAGACCAGGATTTTAGCATGCGTGCAGGCATAGAGGGGGTCTTTTTGTTGGCAGTGCACAGGCACTGCGGGTGGCACATAATAAAGAAGGCTGAGGAGATCCTAGGACCGTTCTTTGCTGACCGTCCAGAGCTGCACAAGGCATTCGAGCTATGCGTGGACCACAGCTTGACGGTCGAGGAGTTTGAAAGGAGCTGGATGGCCATGGTTGAGACGCATCAAGTCCAAGACAATGAGACGCTTGCTAGTCTGTGGGAGAAGCGAATGTACTGGGTGCCCGCCTACTTCATGCAGTGCTTCTTCCCTTTTCTACAGACTACGCAGCGCAGCGAGGTGTTCAATGCTGTGTTGAAGCGATACTTGAGCCCTGGCAACTCATTGCTACAGTTTGCCAAGCAGTACACGGCTCTACAACAGAAAATTCTGGGATCTGAGCTGCAGCAAGAAGCTACCACCGCACTAAAGCAGCCGAAATGGCTAACGTACTTACCAATGGAGAGGCAAATGAGCAAGATATACACAAACAAGATCTTTAACAAGTAAGTCAGTTGCGTTACGGTCTTATTTGCGCAAAAAGCACTAGGGCAGTAGCTTCCATATAGAGTGCAAATGCAGTTGCCATGATATGCAGTTGCCATGTTTAATGGAATACTGTTTGCCATGCTTACTCAGCTGCAGTTGCCATGTTCTGATGAATTTTCTGTTTACAATGCTTACTCGGATACATTTTACATGTTCAATGAAGTGTCGGTGCCATGTTTAATCAAATGTACTACCATTGGGGCATGTTGGTATGCAAATGCCAATCTCAGCTGAAAAAATGTCATATTGTCAACACATATGCTGAATATACAAAAAATTGCCATGTTTAATAAAATGCAACTGCCATGTTTGTTGAAAATGCAATTCCCATGTTTACTGAAATGTAGATGCCCATGTTTGATGCAATGTGCTTCATTGGGGAAAATATTTGTGTGGAAAACGACGATGGCTAGTTGAAAATGTAATACAGTTGCCATGTCTGGTGTACTTCAGTTGCCATGTTCAGTGTACTGCAGTTGCCATGTTTAGTGTACTGCAGTTGCCATGTCTGGTGTACTGCAGTTGCCATGTTTGGTGTGCTGCAGTTGCCATGTTCAGTATACTATGATTTCCATATTCAAAAACAAAAATCTATTCCTATTCCCATGACAGCTTAACGTGCTACAAAAAAAGATCGCACGATAGATTAACATAAAACACACAAAACTAGCAGATTCCAGCAAGAAATAAAGCGGGCCAGCATGTTCACGGCTTTCCAGGTGGACGAACATATATTCAAGGTGTGTTCTATTTTGGGCATGTCGGATTCAGAACCTGAAGACCTAGACAAGGGAAGGAACTACTTCGTGAAATCCTCGATAGGCGAAGGCGAGTATTACTGCCAATGCTGCAAGTTCGAACGGGACAGCATTGTGTGTTGTCACATACTAAAAGTGATGGACATGAATGCTGTGACACGGATGCCCCGCCATTTCATAAGGCGACGATGGACTTGGGATGCTGACGACGCGTTGGCGCCGCAGACAACACACGCAGTTCTGGCTGTGCATGACGAGAGACCTGAGTCAACCATGGAAGCCGTGAGGCACGTAGTGCTGACAAAGAACTATGCTGAGCTAATTGATGAAGCATGCAAAAGTGATGTGACAGCAAGAGTCGTAGAAAAACACAGGAAGGTGCTGAAAAGAGATCTTGATGAGATCAAGAAGAGGAAAGCTGAGGAAGCCTTACACCGGTTCCCCCGCACATCAAGTGTGCCTTCATCGACGGGGCCATCGTCTGAAAACTCGGAGATAGGATCTGGAACAGCAAGCACACAAACCCAGGTCAGGAACCCACCCCGTTCCATTACAAAGGGTCGCCCAAGAGAGATAAGGTACAAGTCAGGATTGGAGATTCAAGCAAAACACAAGAAAACGAAGAAAGGGGCGGGCAATCCATGAGCAGAAATTGGGGCATTGCAGCATGGTCCTTGTGGACATTTTGTTTTGTACCCTATACGATGAGATTTTTTGTTTTTAAAATTGGGAGAATAACTACTGAGGAACATCAGAAATGGAAAGGAAAAATTCATTGAGTGCAGAAATGCAGTTGCCATGTTATGGGTGCTTAATCTGCCATGTTATGTATATTAAATCTGACATGTTATGTGTACTAAAAATATGCCATGCTATTTTATACTAAAAATATGCCATGCTACTTTGTACTAAATATGCCATGCTAGTTGTACTGGAGCTGCCATGTTAGTTGTACTGGATCTGCAATGTTAGTTGTATTGTATCTGCCATGTTCTGCCATGTTGTTTGAATTGTATCTGCCATGTGAGCTGTGCTGAGAATATGCCATGGTATTTGAAATGACTGTGCATGACATATATTTCCATGACAAATACCACGCGGTTTAGAGAAACATAGTGTGTTGTGGGCAATGTATGGGAAACACAAGTTAGACAAAGGCGTAACGTGCATAAACCGCAGCCAAGGTTGTGGCTGCATGATCAACCCTACCCCGTGCTAGCCGGTGCTACCCCATGTATGTTGAACTACATTTGCCATCTGTTTTAAAACATCATAGACGCAATCAAAAACAGCAAATTGGTGCTGTATGCGATGAAACCATTGTAATAATGATAAAACATAAAAACATATGTGCATTAATGCCTAAAATAGGTTCACGTCCACACATATATTATAGAACTACTAAAATGTCGCTCACACACCACCACTACATAGTAGCATACGCTGGGTTGCAGTCGTAACATAGCACACAAACATAGTTTTCGACAATAACAAAAATAGATAAGTACCTTACATTCCTCAGCAACAGAATGTAAGGTATGCGTCCGGTGTCTAACACCACATGATCACTTGTACTTCTTGTTGATTTTGTTGACAGCTTCCTGCACGAACTCGCGTGCTCCAGACCGCTTGTTGAAATCTTCATTCGTCAACCAGTTCCACGTGTGGATTTTCTGGAGCTCAACAATCGTTGCAGCTGTGATAGCGGGGACAATTCTGCCTTCCCACTTTGCAAAGTATTCCAGCGCGTGAAAGCCGCAGTCCGTACTGCACGAGAAAAAGACTCAGATGAACACGCAAAAAAGGACAGACGTAGCAAAGATAGACTTCAATTCAGATGTGATAACAAAAAAGAGGGGTTGCATTGATGTAAAGGGCACATAAAAGGAGGGGGAAAAGAAATTACGTGTTCCCTTGCTTCACAGTCGCCACATACTCAATCGGGAAATGTCTGATCTGGACCTTTGAATTTTCGTCATGACGGTTCCATATCTCTTTGAGGTTGTTGATGAAGAATTCGGCATGCGTAGTAAGATCTGAATCAGCTCCCGAACGGATTGAATCAAGCACCTCGAAACGTTGGTTCTTCAGGTCAAGACAGATCGCGTAGTGGTGACCACACTTGTTGTGTTGGTCATGTGGTGCAAGCTCCTGGAACATGGGGAACATGACCTGCATTTAAAAAGTGAAGAAATGAGAAGCAGTGTTGACATAAAAAGAACAAGAGAGGGACAAAAAAATTAGAATCACGTAGAATGTTTTGGGTTATGGGTGGGGGTAGTTGAAGGAAAGTTGCCGTCCATGTATGAACAAAATGTGCCGTGCATTTTACAATCAAATTGCCACATAGTTCGCACGGGATGCAGAAAACCAAAGAAGAAAAATGTGCATGGCAACTGTTGCCACATGAAAAAACATCTGCCACACAATCACAAAGTGCAGAAGATGGCAAAAACCACACCATGTGAAAAAATAGTGCAGACAGGGGAGGAGTACTCAAATATTTCTTCAGTGTTAGCTTGAATAAACCGTGCTGACCGAAATTCTTCCTCAGAATTTTGTGGTGGAAGTCCCCATCCTATATTTTGCATGTCATGCTGTAATGCATGATGACCTTGTCAGCACACACATCGATGTGATTGTTGATGTAGTCGATCCTGCATGCAATTACATTCGTCGACATTTTACCATTTGGCCTCACGGACTCGGCGAGATCACCCAGGTCGACGTACGTCGCTCCGCATTGAATGACTTTGGTTCTGTCCAAACATGAGTTGTATGAAAACGACATAACATGGAAGAATCATGCCTGCTAAGTAGAAAATATATGAAAGAACTAAAACGTAAGTGCATCATGTATAGAGAGTACGAAGAAAAGATGAAATGTTAAAAAACAAACAAAGCAAAATGAGTGATTATAGGGTGTGGTCATTTACGCTTTCAACTCCTTCATGTGCTTGCTGCTGGCCCTCGCATTTCCAAACCGCTTGATGATGTCGTACAGCTGGGTCTGTTCCTTAGTGGCCCTGAATTCGGGCTCGTAGTCTTCCGCAGGAGGTGCGTGAACTACCCTCTGCTGTCTCACAGAACCAGGGGTCGCACTTCTGATGGTGTCCTCAGTTGCCATCTCTGCAGTCAAGTTGGAACTTGATTGCCCTTGCCCTTGCGAGGTCCTCCTTTGCAATGCTGCCTCCTCGATCTTGCGGTAAGCTTCGTCAAGTGACGGTGAAATTTCCTCAGGGGTGCCTGCAATGATTCAAAAAAATAAAAAGTGTTTTAGGATAAGGAGAAAGTCAGAAAACATATGGATTGTGGGGAAATAGGGTGTATGATGTGAGATGTAGGTAGAAAAAAGTGGGGAAATTGCCATGTGTGGTGCAACTACAGTGGCCATGTCATGGCAACTGCAGTTGCCATGCAGTTGTGATGAATTACCATTCAGATGGCCTGTGGTTGCCATGTCACATCAAATGCAGTTGCCATGTTGTGTCAACTCCACTTGCCATGTGATTGCCGTATAGAAAAAATGCAGAATGGTAACAAAAAAATGCAGGTGACATGGTGTGGCAAATCCAGTTGCCATATGTAATGCACTATATTTGCCATGTGCCAGCAAATACAGTTGCCATGATGAATCAACTTCAGTTGCCACGTGTTTACCCAAATGTCAAAATGCAGCATGGCAACAACCAAAAAAAATGTAGGACATGGTGCATCAAAATCCACTTGCCATGTCATCACACCGCAGTTGCCATCGCAGGTGAGAACACCCCGAAAGAATATGATTGGGACAAAATTCAAACTACAAAGATGTAGATAGGAAAATCGTAAGGACATGACAAGTGTACCTTGCACAATTGGCTCCGCGAACTTGACAGCCTTCCTGCCCTCGACCATTGGCTGCGCCATCATTGCAGGCGTGCCTCCTGGGAAAGCAAAGGCAATTGGCATAGGATCATGCACCACCGGTTGATCTTGACTGATGCCAAGGCTGAAGCTCGGTGGGGTAAATGCCATTGGGTGCCTCTCATTCCTACTGGCCGGACCACGAACAATTTGCGGGGCAGAATCCAATGGTGAAAGATCAACAAACATATCTGAATCGGCCGCTACAGGATGTTCGGGCTTATTTGCAGGGCGGGGCGTGTTGTCAGCGGTATCAGCAGCAGCTTTCATGGCAATCTTCTTGTTTGGGCTGTAGGGGACACCGACATTGACTGGCAGCCTGGAAGTGCGCAGATTTATGCTGGGGATTTCCACTGCGGGTAAAGTCGCCGTCTGCTTCGGCCGTTCACCTGCGTCACTCGTGCCTACCTTGACACCTGCGTCAGTTGTGCTCCGGTCTTGTGGGTTCTCCATCACATTGCTTTGGGCGGTTGGCGGGAACAGTGTGGACGCAGGAACATACCTAGACTCATCTCTCCTGCTCCTAGATACAGCCGGTGCGTTGGGTATGCCTGTTGGTTGCTTGCGGGGGCTGCGACGCCTAGGTGGAAGACCAGCACGTGCCACGGTCACCTTAGCGGTATCTGCACCGACAGGGGCTAGAACTGTTGTGCCAGGACTCTCACCTGTAGATGGCACATCCTTATGAACTGCCGCCTAAGGGGCTTCTGTCGTGGACACAGGTGTGCCATCACGCACGCGCTTGGAGTCAGTGTCAGAAGAGCGGGAATCATCCTTGCCTAGGTTCGTCTTGGGAGCGTCCACTTCAACACTTGCTGATGGGGTGGCATGGCTCATTGCAGAATCCTTCATTGCCAGAAGAGTTGGCAATATTTCAGTTGTCCTGGCAGATACCGACTCGTCACTCCTCGATGTACGGATGCATGTTGTTCTAGCCTGGGCATCCACAGCCGGCGGAGATGGTCGGCCACTTGCATTAGAGTTGGTGGGAGCGGTCGACGGTGCAGCGGCAGTATTGTCGCCCTGGTGCCTCATGTACATTTGAGTTGCCCCCCGTTGACAGCTTTTAATGTAGTCGTTCAAGCGGGTCATTACTGCTATGCTTGGCCCCGCACGTAGTAGTCTTCTTCACCCTGCAAAAAGAAAAAAATCACATGAGAAAGGTGTGAAATAAATGAACAAAAATATGTTTGCAAAATGGTAGAAACCTTAAAAAGAATGAAAAACTAGTGGAAAAGTTGTTAGTTGCCATGTAATGGGAACATGAGTTGCCATGTGTCATGGTTAGCAGTTGCCATCCAGCAGCAGTTGCCATGTTAGCAAACTTGAAGAATGAAACAAATGTATGTTCTGTCAGGAATGCAATTTGAAACCAGTGTGTGGGATGAGCTCACAAAGCCAAAGGTAAAGAATGGCAGTTGCCATTAGGTAGAGGGTTAGATGCCAGTTGCCCTAGATGATAGTTTCCATGTAAAGACCAAAAAAGGAGTGGCCGTAAACTAAAAAAAATGAAGGAAGAAATCATTTGGGAAAAACAGCGGTTGCCGCGTGGGGGGCGGTGACAGAAGAACATGTGACAAGCTGAACAGTAGCATTGGAAAATTCAAGGAAAAAAACCACTATGTAAAATGAAAGCACATGGATAAACATACTTCTTGACTGGCTTCCTCAGGTCTGGCAACACAACAGGATCCCCAGTGTTGGTCGTCGTTGTACGAGGAGAAGACCTGGTGGAAGGGGTGTCACCAGCAATGGGGGCACATTTTTTCAAGCGAGCAGAAACACGGGTTGGCGTTGGCGCCTGTTTCTTCGTAACTGCTCGTCCACCAGCGGTCGGCTCGCTGCAAATAACAGATGGAGGGAAAAAGGGGAGGTGGCAAATGTCAGACAACAAACCCGTTGCCACGCTTGACAAAAAAAAGTGCAAAGAAAATGGATGAGATTGTTCCAAGAAAATAGACATAGCGGAAAACTAAAATTGAAAGTCGAACCTCCTCCTGGCAGCTACGGGATCGGTCTTAGCCTTCTTGCCATGAGAACCCTGACCAACATCATCTGGAGCCCTCCCCCTCCTTGATGGCAACACCCCCTGGCCTCTCGCAGCCGTCTGTTCTTTCACTTTCTCCGGTGAGGGGCATCTGTTGCATCCTTGCCCCTGTTGCCGCCTCTGCGAACTTCAGCATGTTCATCGTCATCTGTGTCCTGATGCACATTGTCCATGTCGTCGTCGTCATCCTTGCTGAGGCCAGCGTCTCCATCTACATCATCTTGTGTGTCGCCGGGCTCTTGGGAACTGTTGTAGTCATACCGGCCACGGCAACCGGTTGGCCGATGTGTACGTTCTGGGACAAATGAAGTGAACTGCCTCGCAACCGCGTCGCTGTCAGAGGCACTGAGGGACGTCCACCCCTCAACCAACTTCCCGAGCAATCTGGTCATTCTGGAAGCAAACTGCCCAATTAGATGCTCAACTGGTGCCCTCGCCTGTCCACGAAAACAAGAAGCATCAACAAACCACACCCGTACTGCATTCGCTTGCGCGACATCAACAAGTAATCCACAGCAAACCATGGATGTAGACATTTTGATTACCTCAGAAGGGCAAGACGGAGCTGAGTGCATGTCCATCCACTTTCCAAATTTTTTAGGCCCCCAAACATGCTGTAGTCTATAGCATGCTTGGCCATCAGCTAGGAAAACACAAAAAAGAAAATTGTGAGCATGCCTTATAAACCACGGACGGTTGCCTCATGTCAAATTTGTAAGCATGCCATGCGAAGAGATAAACAAAAACTAACCTGTAGTTTTCCATACGTGCCATCAGTTGCCCTGTTTGCGGCAACCACAGCCTTGACAGCGCTGATGGTCCACGCAGAAACAGCAAACTTGTGCGTAGGCAGCGGGCCTCCTACCCCAGTGAAATCCACGGTGGACAGATCAAGATAGTCAACATACATGAGCTGATTTAAAACAATTTTACAAGGAAAAGAAATATCAGTTGACATCATGGGGTACTTTGTAGTTCAATAAAAGAGCAGGATAATGTATGATCGAACGATAATATGTATGTGCTAGTTGCCATCAAAGTGTGCTGGCAGTTGCCATCCTACTGTGATAGCAGTTTCCATGCTAATATAAAGGCAGTTGCCACATTGTCAGTATGACAGTTGCCATGTTGTCATTATGGCAGTTGCCACATTGTCACTATGGCAGTTGCCATCTTGTTATGGCCAGATTGTCATGCATGAACAAAAGTGTGTTATAAACAAAGAGTTCACAGAGAGATCTGGTAAAAATAAATACCATTAAATGCAGACGACAACCCTTCTGGTACATCTTTTTTTTGAAAGCATCATGGAGAAAGTAGGCAATAAACTTACACCAGTTCATGTTCTTCACATTTTTCAGATTCGCCTGCACCACACAAAATTTCAGGGCAAAAAGTTTGCCGCATCAGAAATCAGACGGAAGAAACACAACGAAAACACTAGCAGTAGTAAGGATGGATCATTCACCAGGATGGGGAAACATTTGTTGCTTGGGCGAAGAGAAGTGGTCGGCGCGAAAACAGCTGAGATGAGGTACATGAGTAGCTTCATCTTGAAAACTTCTCCGTGCGTCGTCATGGCCTGCAGCGAATCTGCCAGTACAGACGTGTTCGGCATGGACTCCAATCCAGGAAACAAACGGGCGAACAGCTCTTCCTCGATCTCATTATTGACCTTGTACGGGACTTTGATATGTCCACAAGGCACACCCAAAGTGCAGAACACGGATTCCTCATTCAACGGAAGTCTTCCCCGTCCCGGAATCACGAATTCCCTGGAGGCGGGATCGTATATCTCACCAAGGCAGTCGCATACAGGGTTGACAAGGTTCGTGCACCGGACATCCATCAGAACCTGCATACCCATCTCAGCAGCAGCTCCCTTTTGATCGTCAGTGAATTTGTCAATCAACACAGTCAGACGTTCCTGGGAGGCTCTGTTGCGAATACGTTTCTTCTTCTGTGAAAAACAGACACAAAAGTGTTCAGCTGTTGCCATGTTTTGCAATGTCATGAAAATTTAGTTCATGACAGACGACTGCAAAAAGATCTAGGTGCCAACCAATAACATAAATCGGGAGGAGGGGGGCGGGTGTGTGGACAGTTACCTCATTGCCCTCTTTTCTCCGTCCAGTTGCCTGGTTACGCTGAGGTGGATCCATGAAATCGTCGTCATCATTTTGATGATCCCCACGAGCCATTCTGTTGTTGAGGGGGAAAATGTAAATGCAATAGGTAAGCATTTGCCACCTAACAGAAAATGTCAACTATTTGAATGCAAATGTGGTTGCCATATTATGCAGCCAGTTTGCCACACTGTCATATCTGTATTGTGGCAACAGACATTGTGTTCACATACTATTTGCCACATGATTATACAATCCAAGTGGCAAACACGAACACTCGATGTGCACATTAGTTCCGTCCAGTGCTACCGATTGTGGCAACTATCAAAGTGTGGAAACTGTCACAAATAATTCAGAAAAATATAGATTTCACAAATGAAAAAGCATGTTTGTGGTTACTATCATGTAAATTCAGCAAAAAATCAGTTTGCCTCGTGGAAGAGCGTGTGTGTGGCAACTATCTCATTCATTCAATAGAAATTAGTTGCCCTATGTGAAAGCTTGAATGTGGCAACCATGACAGTCAGTTTCAGAAATCTGTTGCCGCAAAGGAGAACACATTTGTGGTAACTACCACATTTGTTCAGGTAGTTTAGTTGACGCACATTTGTTCACGTTCAGTCATACTGCCATAGTTGCCACATTTAGAAAGCATATTTGTGGTTACTATCATACAAGTTCAGCAAAATTCAGTTTGCCACATGGGAAGAGCATGCGTGTGGCAACTGTCACAGTCGTTCAATAAAATTAGTTGCCCTATGTAAAAGCTTGAGTGTGGCAACTATGACAGTCATTTTTCGGAAATCTGTTGCCGCAAAGGAAAACACGTTTTTGGCAACTACCACATTTGTTCGGGGAGTTTATTTGCCACACATTTGTTTCACGTTCAGTCATACTGCCAATTTCGCCACATTCTGCAGTTTCAAACCCAAACTAAACTAGATCTAGATTTCAATGGCAACTACTTCGACCTCAAAATCACCCTTACAATTCTCGCACGAAATGACTGCAAACCCAAATTTTGAACCAATGCGCACCAAAACAACCCGGCGGACAACTCTCAGATCCAAACGCAGGACTATTGCGTGCCTTCCGAACAGGCATAACCGCACCAACGATGCCGCCGCAGCGGCGGCGACGAAACTGCCCACTCCCACCAAACAACGGCAAGAACACAACTACGGCGCCGGCGGGAACGCCGGCGCACCGCCGAATCGCTAGAATCTCTAGGAATCGGATCTAGAAATCGAACAGGGAGGGAAAGGGGAACAAATGCAGGGAGGGGATGCGAGAGATGAAGCGAGCATTACCTTCAACCCGCACGCGTTTCGGCGATGCCGCTCCGCTCCGGCGAGCACCACCGACGGCCGCGAACACCGTCGACTGTTCCGCCTCCGCCGTCGCCTTCTCCCCTCGCCTTCTCCTCCAGTGGTTTGAAGTGCGAGTGGGTTGTGCCAGTAAATGCGTCGCAGGGTGAGTGAATGGAACCGTGAGGGAGAGGGTGGAGGGGTGTGCGACGTGTTTGATGTCAACAGCGGTCGGAGCGTGGCGTGCGGGCGCATGGCAGTTTCACCGCACGCCTCTTAGTGGCAACCGCTGACCGCGGGATGGCAACCGTCGTGCGAGCGAACCCACTCGCACACCGCACACGAGACTAGTCCTACGTGGCGCCGAAAACCGGCCTTTTTGCTCCAAGATTCGTGCGTACCGAAGCCAGCGGCGATGCTTGCGTGTGGACGGAGTGGTGAACCCCCACATGTGTGGGTGTCGGTGTACTAAAGTAGGGGTACCTTAGTATCCCGAACTTGTGCACGGGCAGTCGCAACACCCCGCGGCAAGGCTTGCCGGGTGACCGCCAAGATCCTCCACAGTTCCTATTAGCGCCATTCAAGAACGAAGTGTTTTAACTGAGAAGACAAGGCCCGGCAAGAGGAGCTTGCCGGGAAGGACAAGGCCCCGGCAAGAGGAGCTTGCCGGGAAGGCCAACCAAGGCTTTTTCAAGGAGCTTGCCGCGACGCACCGCGCGTCCCGGCAAGACCCAGCGAGCGACAAGCTTCCGGGCGCGACAAGACAACGACCGCGGCAAGGCGCTTGCCGCGGCGAAGCCACCACTCTGTGCCCACGCTCCAGCACGTCCGTCGACATGTCGCCACAGGATCGTTCCAGGCGCACGTGGCGGGCGGCTGTGCTGCCAAGCGGTGCGAGGTGGCGAGCGAAGATGACGAGATGGCCATCGTGGCAAACGGTGGCGCCCCTAACGGTCGCTTTTCTACACTGTTTGGGCGACCGGACGGGCATTAAATGCTCTTGTCCCCTGCTGTCAGAGTTAGGTAGGGTGCACTGTAGAAGCAGTTGTACCAACCACAACTTTTACACTTTTACCCCTACATGCGTTGCCACCTGTCGGTGACCCCTTTAGCCTATAAAAGGAGGCCCATGCGCAACGTAGAAGGGATTCGACTCATTCGAAACCAGAACACTCCCACGCTCTCAAGCAAGAACGCAATACAACCACAAAGCAGCAGTAGGAGTTTTATCTCTCCGGAGAGCTCCGAAGCTGGGTAAAATCCCTCGCGTGCTTCACCTCGATCCGCTCTTCGTGCGGCCTCCGCTCCCTGCCGGACCGAAAAGGGGCCCTGCCCCATAGGTGTTCGTTCCCACGACATCTTTGGCACGCCAGGTAGGGGGCGTCGACATTGTGTGAACCTGATCCGGTGTTCGCGCGCGCTACATCATCATCTTCATCGACATGCCACCGAAGAAGAAGGCTTCGGAGGTGGCTGGTCCGTCTGCGTCGATCCCACCACCACCGGAGCAAGCGGGTGGTGGAGTAGACGCGGGCGGAGGAACGGGCGCCGACGAGGGAGCTCATGATGCTGCCAGGTCCAAGGACAAGGCTGCACAGACCTCGGCGTCCGTACACGCACCGAGCCCATCTCAGGAGGCGCGGGACCGACAACGTCATGGTACTCGCGGTACCATACATCCGTTGGGTCAAGGCCAAGCTGGTGGATCTTGCGACGCTCAAGATCAGCATGCACGCCATACTGCTGGCACGAGCGCGGCACGGTCGCCTGGACGAGATGCTGCTCTTTCTAACATTGTTAGAAGTACGAGCATATCTCGCTCCTCGCACCGTTCACCGCCGCCACCCAAGACTCCAGAAGAAGCGTTGGCCCGAGCCCAACTGCCCCTAGATTACCCTCCAGCGCCAGACAAGATCGACGATTGGAGGGCCACCATTCAGAGCCTCATCGGCTTCGCCAACGGCGACACTCCCCGGCAACCGAGCACGTCGAAGCCGCGGCAGGACGCCCAGGCGCTAGGCGGTGGCGACAAGACCGGTGGGGGTGCAACCACCGTGCACTCCCCACCCCGAAGGCCAAGATCGCCGACTCGCCGGGTCAACCTCGACAGCGACTCCACCGCATCGTCTGACCCTCGAGCTCGTCGCGACCAGCGCCAAGTTCTTCAAGAACGACAGCAAGAGGACGCTCGTACTCGCATCGAGCGTCGGAGAGAAGCGCGGCATCAATCAGACCAGCGCGCTGGGCCCACTGTCGACATGCATGCGCCAGAGGAACCAGGCGACTTGCCGTACGCGGTAGGTTGCCCTGTGTTTACTCGTGAGCTGCGGCAAGTCCAGTGGCCCAGTACCAAGAACTTCAAGCCAGATGTACCCGAGAAGTACGACGGCAGGTTGCATCCGTCGGAGTTCCTCAGCATCTACACCATCGCGCTGCAAGCTGCCGAGGGGCGCGACGAGAAGATCCTTGCCAACTACTTCCCACTGGTACTCAAGCCCAACGTCAGATCCTGGCTCATGCACTTGCCGGACAACTCCATCTCTTCATGGGCAGTTCTGTGCCATCAGTTTGTCGGCGCCTTCACAGGCGGCCACAAGCCCCATGATGGCCAGGAGAGCGATCTTCATCTGCTCGCCCAGAAGGAAGGAGAACCCCTACGCAAGTACATTCAGAGATTCAGCCAAGTGCAGCGCAACATTCCAGAAGTCCACCCTGCCGCGGTCATCAGCGTGTTCCAACAGAACGTGCGAAACCGCAGGATGAGGGAGGAGATGGCGATGTGCAAGATCAGAGATGCCAGCGAGCTATATGCCCTGGCCGACAAGTGTGCACGTGCTGAGGAAGGGAGGAAACTCCCCGGGGAGAACGCAGGAGCAGGAGGATCTAACAGTGAAGATGCCGCCCCGGCAAAGAAAAACCGGCGGCGGAACAACAGGATAAGGAAAGGCAAATATGTGGTAGCTGTCGAGCAGTCCGGCAACGGAGGTGGCGCCAAGGAAGCAGAACCTGTGGCAGCCGCCGACAAGCAGGGCAGCTCCGACAAGCAATACTGCAAGATCCACCGTACCAAGGGCCATGATCTCCAAAGTTGCAAGAAAGTTGAGCAGCTTGTCGAGCAGCAGAAAGATGAGTACGAGCGACGTGACAAGGAAAAGGCCCAGGAAGGTACTAGCGGGTCCGGCAAGAAGCGTCCCGGCAGGGGAGGACGCCACGGCAAGGCCAAGCAGCGGCAAGGAGACAGGCCTCCCCGCGGCCGCGACAAGGATGAAAATGAAGACGATGACGAAGAAATGGATGATGATGAGGCCGACGAGCAGGAGTTTCAGAAAGCAACAGAGGTGCCGTGCGTTGACGGCGGCGCTTCTCTGCATGCTTCGCACCGCCAGCTCAAACAGTGGGTGCGGGAAGTTAATGCAGCAGAACCACCAGTTGAGTCACGCAAGCCTCTGAAGTGGTTCAGCATGCCTATCATCTTTGACATTAAGGACCACCCTGATCGTGTAACTGCGGTCGGGTGCTTGCCTATGTTGGTTTCACCAACTATCCGCAACCTCAAGGTCACAAAGATGCTGGTTGACGGCGGGGCCGGCTTGAATCTGATCTCCTCCGCGGTACTCAAGAAGCTCCAGATCCCCGACAGCGAGCTCGAAGAGATCGGCACATTCCAAGGAATCAATCCGGGAAGAAGCAAGCCGGAGGGGAAGATCACGTTGCCGGTAACATTCGGCAGCAAGCTAAACTTCAGGACTGAGAGGGTCACTTTTGACGTTGCCGATTTTCCATTACCCTACAATGGAATACTTGGCCGTCCAGCACTCGCCAAGTTCATGGCAGCCTCTCACTATGCGTACAACGTACTAAAGATGCCCGGTCCGATAAGTGTCATTTTTGTCCCTGGCGACAAGAAAGATGCCCTTATCTACACCGACAAGATCTACCGGGAAGCAGCAGCCACAGCAGATCGCAAGCCACTTGCCGCTAAAGCTCCTGGGGGGAAGAAGAAGACCAAGTCCGGCAAGAGCTCTGATGCCCACTCCGGCAAGCGCACCTCTTCGGAGTGCTGCGCTACCGTCGAGGACGCACCCTCGAGCTCCACCGGCAAGTGTAAGAACGCAAAGACAGCTTCACCAGAGACCAAGAAAGTGGCCGCCAAGGAGGACGGCACTGGTGGTACTTTCACCATCAGTGCCACGCTTGACCCTAAATAGAAAAGCGCGCTCGTTGCTTTCCTGCGGGCGAATGTCGACGTGTTTGCATGGCAACCGTCTGACATCCCCGGTGTTCCCAGGAAAGTAATTGAGCACCACCTTGCCGTCTGTCCTCACGCGCGGCCCGTCAAGCAGAAAGTCAGAAAGCAAGAAGTGGAGCGCCAAGAATTTATCGCAGAAGAGATCAAGAAGTTGGAAGCAGCAGGCCAATCATGTAGTCGTGCGCAAGGCGAACGGAAAATGGAGGCTTTGTATTGACTTCACTGATGTTAATAAAGCTTGTCCCAAAGATCCATTTCCCTTGCCGCGCATTGACCAGATTGTCGACTCCACGGCAGGATGTGATTTGCTTTCATTTCTTGATGCATATTCAGGATATCATCAGATCTTCATGGCGGAAGAAGATGAGGAGAAAACCGCATTCATCACTCCATGTGGCACATACTGTTTCGTATGGATGCCCTTCGGTTTGAAGAATGCGGGTTCAACATTTGCAAGAGTAGTCAGTCATGCTTTTGAGCCACAGTTGCACAGAAATGTAGAAGCTTACATGGATGACATAGTGGTCAAGAGCAAAGACAAGGCAACCCTGATCCAAGATTTAGATGAGACTTTTACAAATCTGTGCAAGATCAATCTCAAGTTGAACCCCGAGAAGTGTGTGTTTGGAGTCCCCTCCGGCAAGCTTCTCGGGTTCTTCGTATCTCAGCGGGGGATTGAAGCCAATCCCGACAAGATCAAGGCTATTGAGCAAATCGAAGCACCGAAGCGCGTCAAGGATGTACGAAGGCTTGCCGGCTGCGTGGCTGCTCTCAGCAGGTTCATCTCTAAGTATGCTGAGTGCGCCCTGCCATTTTTCAAAATATTGAAAAAGGCAGGTCCAATGAAATGGACTTCGGAAGCGGAGGCTGCGCTGCAGGACTTGAAGAGATACCTGTCCTCCACTCCGATACTTGTCGCACCTAAGCCGCAAGAGAAGTTGCTGCTATATCTAGCGGCAACCAATCAAGTGGTTAGTGCTGCATTAGTAGCGGAAAGGGAGGCGGATGATGAGCCAGCGACCAGGGCAAGCGCGTCCAGCGACAAGCAGGGGGCTTCCCCGACAAGCTCTGGTCCCGACAAGGACGGATCTGCGCAGACACAGGAAGAGAAACAGAAGAAGATGGTGCAGCGCCCAGTTTATTTTGTCAGTTCCCTTCTGCAGGGGGCTAGGTCAAGGTACTCTGGTGTGCAGAAGTTGCTTTTCGGCCTTCTCATGGCCTCGAGGAAGCTGCGCCATTACTTTCAAGCACATGAGATCACAGTTGTCACTCGCTTTCCGTTGAAGAGGATATTGCAGAATCCAGAAGCAACAGGCAGAATTGTCGAGTGGGCACTGGAACTGTCAAGCTTTGGCCCCAAGTTTGAGAGTACTTCAACTATCCAGAGCAGAATGGACGCCAACACCTGATGAACAAATTTCGGAAACGAGCATCCCCGTCAAGGAAGCGAGCAAAGAATGGATCATGTACTTTGATGGTGCCTTCTCGCTGCAAGGCGCCGGTGCGGGCGTATTACTTGTCGCACCCACCGGAGAGCACCTCAAATACGTGGTCTAGATGCACTTTCCCAAGGAGCAAGCGACAAACAATACTGCAGAGTATGAAGGTTTGCTTGCCGGACTCAGGATCGCGGCAGACCTTGGGATCAAAAAGCTCATTGTCAGGGGTGACTCGCAACTTGTCGTCCGCCAAGTGAACAAAGATTATCAGAGTCCGTTGATGGAAGCTTACATCAATGAAGTGAGAAAGTTGGAAGAGCATTTTGACGGCCTGCAGATGGAGCATGTTCCGAGAGCCCAGAATGACGTTGCCGATGGTCTGTCAAAATGCGCTGCATTAAAGTTACCTGTGGAACCAGGGATCTTTGTGCTCAAGCTGACTCAACCATCTGTAACACCATCAACTGGACAGAGCAAGAAAAGGAAGTTGATTTCCGGTGACTACTTTCCGGCAGAGCTCCCCGAAGCCGCCGCCAAGAAAGTCTCCAAGATCAACACCAATAGTGCTGAGGAGCAGTCTGCTCCGACAAGCCCTAAGGTTTGTTCCGTTGAAGCAGACGCTCCCGACAAGTTTTGCTACGGCAAGCTTGCCGGGGAACATCAAGCTCCGGCTGAGCCGCAGGTTCTTGCCGTAGAAGCGGATGTTCCCGCAGCAGCATATGCGCCTTTAGTCCTTGTTATCGAGCCGCACGCTCCAGCATGGGCACAACAGATTGTCCATTTCCTTCAGACAGGAGAGCTTCCCGAAGAGCAAGAAGAAGCGGAGAGAGTAGCCCGGCAATCAAGTATGTACCAGTTTGTCGACGACATGCTGTACAGAAGAAGATTCAACGAAGTGAAATTGAAGTGCATTCCCCGGGAAGATGGACAGGAGCTGTTGGCGGAGATACATGGAGGCATATGTGGTCACCACATTGGCGCAGGAGCACTTGCCGGCAAGGCATTCCGGCAAGGTTTCTTTTGGCCAACAGCCCTCCAGGATGCAACTGCACAAGTAACCAAGTGTAAAGCGTGCCAGTTCCATTCCAAGCAGATACACCAGCCATCTCAAGCTCTCCAGACGATCCCTTTATCCTGGCCATTTTCGGTCTGGGGGCTCGACATCCTCGGCCCCTTCCCCCGGGCTGTCGGGGGCTTTGAGTACTTGTACGTTGCAATAGACAAGTTCACAAAGTGGCCGGAAGTGGAAGCAGTGAGGAAGGTGACAACACAGTCAGCAGTCAAGTTCTTCAGGTCGATTGTTTGCCGTTTTGGAGTCCCTAACAGGATCATCACCGACAACGGCACGCAATTCACGAGCCGCACCTTCATGTAGTACGTCCAAGACCTTGGCGCCAAGGTTTGCTTCGCTTCTGTTGCCCATCCGAGAAGCAACGGTCAAGCAGAGAGGGCAAACGCTGAAGTGCTGCGCGGGCTCAAGACCAGGACTTTTGACAGGCTGCACAAGTGCGGAAAGAACTGGATTGAGGAGCTGCCGGTGGTTCTTTGGTCGATCAGGACGACGCCAAATCGAGCCACTGGCCAGACGCCTTTCGCTCTAGTTTATGGAGCAGAGGCAGTTCTCCCCACGGAACTCGTATATGGATCGCCTCGAGTGCTCGCTTATGATGAGCTTGAGCAAGAGCAGCTGCGACAAGATGATGCGCTGCTCCTTGAGGAAGATCGTCTTCAGGCTGCTGTACGAGCTGCTCGCTACCAGCAAGCTTTGCGCCGCTACCATAGCCGCAAAGTTAATGCCAGAAGTCTCGAGGAAGGCGACCTTGTTCTTCGGTGCATTCAATCCGCCAAGAATTCCAACAAGTTGACGCCGAAGTGGGAAGCCCTTATCGGGTAAAGCGAGTCACTAGGCCTGGCGCTGTCCGCCTTGAGACCGAAGATGGCTCTCCGGTGAGCAACTCCTGGAACATTGAGCATCTTCGTAAGTTTTACCTATAAGGCGCGGTTGCCGGGACCCTTCCGGCAACCACCTTTTGTACAAGCCTTGCCGCTGTTGCATGTAACCCTTTGTACAAAGCCGGGCGCAGATCCCGTGCATAAATAAAGCTCATCTGCTCCCCACATCTTATCAAATTTCATGCTTTTTCATTTTTTGCATGTATTATCTGACACATTGTGCAGTACTTGCCCCCGGTAAGCAATAACGAGACTTAGGGCTCCGTATCTTTATTTTCTCTTCTTTCTTTTTCTCAAGAAAAGAGAAGGTTCCCCCGCCCACAAGTTCGCCGGGGGGGAAGGAGAAGATAATGGTGTGGACCAGGCGTCGTTCAAGAAAGTACCACCTTGCCGGGACGCAAGCAACAGAAAAGCTAAGTCACCAAAGTTTGAGCATAACCAGTTTTGAAAAAATTTAAGTTATCTTCTTTGAACGACCGTGCTTTGTATGGAAAACCTGTGCGTGGAGGAACCAACTTGTAGCTAGTTGCACCCTTACTTTTTTTTGAGTCCGCTCAACAACTTAAGTGTGCTGCGACTAGTCGCGACAAGGTTTCTTGCCGGAAGCGACACCGCCAGCAGGCTGCTGATGTTCCGCACTCAGCGCTCGCGGCGAGGGTGCCTGCGCCGGAAAGTTCCCTGAAAGCGTAGGGTAAAAGCATACAAAGGAAGGAATCAAGTAAAGGAAATAACATAGCAAATACTGCCCAAGATAAAGTTATATTACAAAGATAACTTGCCGCGCTCTAATGGATCGTTCCCATAACATGTCTAGCAGCGGCAAGAGAAGGAAGAAACGGGCGGTCTAGTCTACGCGGCCGCCGTCAACCCTCCTAACTTCATTCACCTTGTCCACAATGGGTGCGACAAGGGCCTTGAGCTCTTCAAGATCAGCACCCACCGGCAGCTTCTTGAGGACGTTGGTGCGGTTGAGGCCTAGGTTGCGGAAGGCCACCTTCAACAACACCTTCTCCAGAACTCTAGCGCAGATCGTGCGCGACTCGTCGGCCAGCTGCTTTGGGATCCTTTCCCGGAGTTGCTGGAGAGCCGTCGCCACGCCCTTGAAGAACAGAGTGAGCTTGGCACTGGGCTAGAGGTTCTCGTCAGAGGAATACCCGAAGCCCTCCATTTCCAGTTGCGCCAGCTCCTCGTCAATGACCGCGACAATGTTCACGAGGCCCTCCGTCCAGAGCTCCACAGTTTCTCTGAAGATGTTCTGGGTTTCGGCGGCCCTCGTCAGCAGCGCCTCATTGTCTTTGATCTCCCCCTTCAAGTCCTCCTCGCTCTTCTTCACGCCGTCCAGTGTCTCAGTCAGCGTGGCCAGCTTCAACTCCAGATCGACATTGGAGTCCTTGGCGGCGCTCAGCTCCTTGCCCTTCTCGGCAAGTTGGCCCTGCAGTTCACCATGAGCGAGGGCGTCCTTCTCGCGCTCGCGTTGGAGCGCGGCAAGCTCTTCACCCTTCCTCTTCAGATCAGCCTCCGGCTGCGCCACATTCGTCTCCAACTCTTTCTTGGCGGCCTCGGCAGCTGCGGCAGCGTCTTTCGCTTCCTTGAGTGCCCCGCCAAGTGACTGCTCGCGCGCGGCAAGCTCCTCCTCGTAGCTATCCAGATTGACTTTCCGCTTCATTTTCTCACCTTCCCGCACGGATAGCTCTTCGGCGGCAAGCCGCTGTTGCTCTTCGGCTTCTGCCTTCTCGAAGAGGAAGGCCTTCCGCGCCTCGACAAGCTGCGCCCTCTCCTCTGCGATGGACCGGAGGGCCTCTTGGTTGCGGCTCTGGAGCTCCTCCGCATGCTTTTCAATGTCAACTCCCGCCTGCGCGACAAGCGCTTCCCGAGACTCCAGTTTGGCTTGTCGGGCGCGGTAGAGCGACAACAGCCTCCGCAGCAGCTGTTCCTCCTCAGGCTCGCCGCTGCTGCTGCTTGGCGCATCGACCATTGTCAACCCAGCGGAGGCGAGCACTTCTCCGTCAAAAGCTTCTCCTTCGACCGGCGCCCTGGAGCTCGAAGCCCAGGGGAGCTTGATGAAGATACCGTCGCTAGCCTTCAAGTAGGCGCCGGGCTGGGGCTCTTCGGAGCCTGGCGCTGCGTCAGCAGCAGAGGGATTGGCGGTCGGCATAGCGCCTTGCGCTCCTGCGGCCCCAGGGTCGTCAGTGCGATCATCGGATCCCTCGCCAGCTCCTACGCCAGCAGCCTTGGCGGCCTCCTCGCCGGCAGGATCACCAGCGCCGGCCTCTTCCTCGGCGGCGGCGGCGTCATCGGTGTTGCCGCGCGCGCCCTCCTCGCCGGTGGCCTCAGTCTCCATCGGCTCCGCGGAAGGAGGATCTGAAGACAGGAAGAGGAAGAAAAAGTCAAGCAAATATCCAAAAAGAAGATCAGAAAAAGAAGAACCCAAGGGAAGTTTTCTGACAAGAAGGATTACCTGGGCTAGGCTCTGTAGTCACGGGCTCCACCACCGGGGGATCGCTGGTCCCGTCCCTTGCCGGAGAACTACCCCTTGCCGGGGACCTCTCCCTTGCCGGAGAGCGCTCCCTTGCTGGGGAACCCTCCCTTGGCGGCGTAGTTGAAGCAGATAGCACCTCAGGAGCGGCTTCCGGTTGCTCCTGGTGAACCTGTTCTGCTCCTACACAAGCAAACCAACAGCCAAAGATATCAGCAAAGAAAGAACACCTATGCGCACCCAACAGCGGGAAGTAAGACTATGTACTTACGCTGGGGGCTGCGCTGGGGGCTGCTTCGAGGAGTGATCGCCGGGTCCGACAAGGTGGTCTCGGACGCGCCCTCTGTTGCCACGACGGGATCGTCCTCGACGACAACCACGGGGACCTTGGCTCTCTTCGCCGCTCTCTGGGCTAGAGTCCTGAAAAGGAACAAAATTCAGAAGAAAGCAGATCAGATACAAGACAGGAAACGGCAAGAGTTGAAGAAATGCAAACACAATAGAGAAACTTACTCCTCTTCTTCCTCCTCGTCGGAGCTGAGCGCGGAGAGGTCGAACTCCGGTACTCTTTCAGCGCGACGAGGCGGAGGAGTAGGCTTCCTTGGCCGCTTGGCGGGAGCTGCGGCAGGATCAGAAGTGGCGGCCCGAGAGGACCCCGCTCCAGTCGCCGGCGCGGCATGAGATGCTCCCACGGCAACGGTGCTTGTCGCAGTAGAGCGTGTCCCGCGGCGCGGCGGCTGTTGGCCCGTCTGCCGCCCTGCTATGTCTCCAGTCCTGCGGAGGCGCCTTCTTGGTGGAGCTGGGGGCTGCACTGGGAGCTCCGCTTGCGGCAAGTTGCTTGAAGACGGCCGGCTACTTGCAGCCTCGGCATGTTTGCTCGATTCGGCTTCGGACCCTTCCCCGCCGACGATTTCCCCGACAAGCTAGTCTCGATCGGGAAGGCTTGCCGCTGCGGCTGCCTCTGCCTCCTCCACAGTAAACCCAAACTCGCCCGTGGCGGCAGCTGCCGCCGCCTCTTCCGCCCTGGTGGCGATATACCGCATCTCGTCTTCGGTGGTGTCGCGGGTGAGGCTCCTCTGCTCGTCAGCACGGACCGCCACCTCCACCAAGCTATCAAAGAACTGTTGCACGACGTCGTCGCCGGGCTCCCGCCAAGTTGGAATAATTCCATGCGAGTCGCACTCCGGCATCATTGCGCGGATGCGATCAAGCGAGGAGTTGTTGCACAACGGGACGACGCCCTACGGCAACCTGAACCACTCGGGATGATCGGGGTCATGCTTGAACAGCTCCCTGAGCATCCCATCCAACTCCAAGACAGTGAAATTGAAGTTGAGGCCCGGGCGCAGCCTCATGATGTCCGCCGGGCCCCCGAACAGCCAGGTGGGCCTCCCTCTCTCCTGCAGAGGGGCAATGCGGCGGCGAAGAAAGTCCGCACCAACAGCGCCTACGGTGAGCCCGGCAAGCCTGAGTCACAAGATCCGGGTGGTGGCGATCTTCAGCCTAGCATCATCCGGCGCCAGGGCGCTCCAATCGTTGCTGTGCACCACTGGGGTTTGGCGCAGGGCAGTGAACGGCTGCGGGTTCTCATCAACGATCCAACACCATTCAGCCCTCCACTCATCCCATTTGCTGCGAAGCTCCCCCTCCAAGTAGACCTCCTTCTTGCCGGCTCTCGAGATCCAGGCGACCCCGCCAGCTAAGGGCTCTCCTCTCTCGACCCGGGGCATGAAGTAGTGGCGGAAGAGGGCTATGTTCAGGTGGATTCCGACAAAGTTTTTGCAGAGATGTGCGAAAACCGCCATGGTCAGGACAGCGTTGGGAGTGAAATCAAGGAGATGGAACCCGTAGGGGTTCATGATATCACAAAAGAATTCAGAGAAGGGCGGGCAGAGCCCGCAATGGAAGAACAGTGCGAAGAAGGGGTATCCCTTTGGGGCCCGTTTCGAAGCAGAAGCAGCAGCGGAGAGTACCTGTGTGCGCGGATGCGCTCGCGTCTCCGTCGACCAGAAGAGGTAGCACCACTCCCTCAAATCCTTCGCGGAGAGCTCAGGGGGGAAGGTTGCCCGCACCTTCCGCAGCGCCTCAAGCCGCAGCGCCTCGGCCGACTTCGCACTCTTCCCGGTCTTCGGGGCCATGGCGGAGGCGGTGGAGGAGATCGAGAGCGTTGGCGGCGACGGCGGCGGTGGGGGGGCGGAGCGCCGCTCTCTTTCGGCTTTGGAAGCGAAGGGGAGCGGCGGAGATTTCTGAGGTTGGAACGGCAAGTGGCGAAGGTGGGGGAACGGCCCCTGTTTTCCCTGTTTATAAAGAGGAGGGGGCGAACGTTACGCTTTCTCCGAATAAAGAATCACCCACGATCTCTCCCACGATGCCGCATTTGACGCGTGCCGTTACGGGAGGGCACGGTGGATACGGAGTCAGATACGGTGTGGACCCAGGCCGTGTGTGCCCGTGCCCTGTTTTGGGCCTGGCCCAACAGCGCTCAGCACCGTGTATGGCCCAGGCCCGGGGGCTCCTGTCGGTGTACTAAAGTAGGGGTACCTTAGTATCCCGAACTTGTGCACGGGCAGTCGCAGCACCCCGCGGCAAGGCTTGCCGGGTGACCGCCAAGATCCTCCACAGTTCCTATTAGCGCCATTCAAAAACGAAGTGTTTTAACTGAGAAGACAATGCCCGGCAAGAGGAGCTTGCCGGGAAGGACAAGGCCCCGGCAAGAGGAGCTTGCCGGGAAGGCCAACCAAGGCTTTTTCAAGGAGCTTGCCGCGACGCACTGCGCGTCCGGGCAAGACCCGGCAAGCGACAAGCTTCCGGGCGCGACAAGACAATGACTGCGGCAAGGCGCTTGCCGCGGCGAAGCCACCACTCTGTGCCCACGCTCCAGCACGTCCGTCGACGTGTCGCCACAGGATCGTTCCAGGCGCACGTGGCGGGTGGCTGTGCAGCCAAGCGGTGCGAGGTGGTGAGCGAAGATGACGAGATGGCCATCGTGGCGAACGGTGGCGCCCCTAATGGTCGCTTTTCTACACTGTTTGGGCGGCTGGACGGGCATTAAATGCTCTTGTCCCCTGCCGTCAGAGTTAGGTAGGGTGCACTGTAGAAGCAGTTGTACCAACCACAACTTTTACACTTTTACCCCTGCATGCGTTGCCACCTGTCGGTGACCCCTTTAGCCTATAAAAGGAGGCCCATGCGCAACGTAGAAGGGGTTCGACTCATTCGAAACCAGAACACTCCCACGCTCTCAAGCAAGAACGCAATACAACCACAAAGCAGCAGTACGAGTTTTATCTCTCCGGAGAGCTCCGAAGCTGGGTAAAATCCCTCGTGTGCTTCGCCTTGATCCGCTCTTCGTGCGGCCTCCGCTCCCTGCCGGACCGAAAAGGGGCCCTGCCCCATAGGTGTTCGTTCCCACGACAGTGGGCGTTAACATTTCCGTTGTTTTTTGCGTCAATGGGAATACCCTGGTACACATTACTGGAAAAGGAAACTATGTGAAGGCCTGATTGGAATAAAAGTCACGTACGTAGTCATCATAGACACACCAGTTAAAAAGGTAGAGAGAGAAAAAAGTAAACTACCTCTAAAAAAGTCCTACATAAAGTTCTGTCCGAAACAATAACAAAACAGGTGCATGTACAAGCTGAGTCCTGTTTCGACACCGCATATAGATTTAGATCGTACAGAAAAAAATATAAACTTAAAAGAAGTCTTTTGGAAGAAACGTACGGGTAGGCCAAACAACGTTGGAAAAAAAATCCCCAAAAAGCTTAATCTGACCGTTTCCAACAGATATGAGCCAACACTACTTGCTTTTTTTGTGATTAAGGTCATATCAGGCAACACATGCGTAGACACGTACTAGAGTCCAATGCTTATATGAGCCACCCTTCATGTTCTGATTAGAAAGCAAAATAATTATCAACAACATATGTGCAAAGAATCTATTAAATATAAGGTAATGTAAAATAACATAGACACGACCAGGAAAAAATACTGGTACTTTGGAATAATATGTAATAAATCCGTTCTGGAATTCATAATCTTATTGCTAATCTAAGAATATGTCATGCACTACAAATTTGTCCGGGATAATAAGGCATAAAATATTTTCTCTATATGAAATTTGATATAAGAAAAACCCGACGGTAAATTGGCTTACATTCAAAGGATGTTCATATTTGGTTTCCTTATAGACACGGAGTTATATATGAGATTCAAATGTCAAAATATAAATGGAACAAAAATAAAACAATTTTGATATTCTCTTGATAACAAGCAATATGTAATATCGGGAAAAAGGTCAACGCAGCCGGCCTCGAAATTCTTTACATGCATGTGTTGATTGTAACGAGGACCAAAGTAAGAAATATGCATTAGATGTATTATTGTGAATGGTTGTGCCAATATATGAAAAGAGTTCACAAGGAGTGGAATGGAGATGACTGGAAACATTCATGATTTCTTAACTAATGGTATATCGAGTTCATGGTTACTAAAAATGAATGCGATTTGGTATATTTGGAATGGCCAAAGAGTACGTGCCTAGATACATATATCACAGAGGGCATGCAAGGTATTGATCCAACAAGAAGCATCAACAAATAAATGTCAATGTGAAATGTGAAATGTGTGCAAGCGAAAGAACATGGTTATGTGGAAGCACCAATAAAGTTTTTGAATCCCACAAAAAACTAGAGCTTGGAGCACAGATCATGTAGAATATTCAGAAAGCTATTTTAGTTGTATTATAGAGTGCACCTTGAACAAGCAATGATGTCACGGTATAAAAATATACAAGGTAGGCTAACAGAATTCTAGAGAAAACGACTTAGCATATTTTGGTGAGAATATGTATAACAATGAATATCCTATCGTAAATAGGCATTTAATAATAGGAATTAGAGTAGGATGAGTGCGGCAAATTAGCTAGATGCTAGATATTGCATTAATGTATGTGCAACACTGCTAATGATGAGACGGACGACGAAGGAGAACAAAAATGCTCATATCTTATACACTGTTGATCATTCTCTCTAGAAGATATAGCAGTGAGGTTTTCAACCTTAGTTTAGAACTCCCTATTTGGATGAATCATAAAAACTTAAATTAAGATGAATATGTGTCGTCATATATTGTTCTACCAATTTAAACATCATATATTGTTCTACCAATATAAACATTAATATCATTATTTTTTACCTATTTGGATGAACCCCCTATTTATAACATTATATATTGTTCTACCAATATAAACATTAATATCATTATTTTTTACCTAGCATGGGTGATTTTCTATAGTGAAATCATTCATAATTATATGAAGTTCAGCATACTGCAGATTATCTCAGATCTAAAACAACATTTATAAATATATAAAAAATCTAGCCGCGCAAATGCGCGGGTAGCTCCGCTAGTTGTTGCTAAACGGTTAAGTCTGAACCGTACAAAGAGCCCGATCTTCGGTGGTATATTTGCTTCACGCCTTGCTAAACACTTTGAGTTGCCTATTAGGCATCATGAGAAAGAGGAAAAGTTGTTGCTCACTATTTTTCTAGACTATAAGAGTATGGTAGCACATAACTTAATTGTACAAGTACTATGCATGTGGCATGTGATCACAGATCATACGACCTAGATGCTTGTATCACCGTTGCACCTAATATGAGCAATGGGGAGTCGTTGGATCCAAGATGCAGCGACACACACGAGGCCTGAATATTTTATTTGCAAAAAAATCCTTGTTGAGGAAATTGCACATAATTAAAAAGACTACTCGCCATTGGATCTCAGTTCCAATGACGTAAAAACTCATATCACCATAGCACCTAAGCTGCGGGGTGGATGTGGTATTCTATGCCGCTGTCACTTTTGATCCTAAACTTGCAAAATACGTGTAACTCGTTCCATTACTTGTCTAACTGCGCAAAGTGTTTGTTCAAAAAACCCATCCTACACTGAAATATCAGAACAACACACGGGGGTCGCACTTGTCATTGATCAAATTTGGACCTAAAACTAACAAATCTGAATGAGGAGATTTGAACTGGAACCTAGACTACAAAGCATAAGTCCATAGCCCGGAACAACAACGGTTGTTGGCTTTGTCGCATAACTTGATTTTATGCAGTATTACGTTAAGTACAGTAGAGAGAGTGGCTCGTCAACACGTGCATCACCATTGACTCACTTACTGGTGGGTCCTAGGTTTGCGATCTCTCTCTCCTCTCCATCGTCTAACCTTTAGACGCACGGGCACACATGAAGAGCGGCGCTAGCTTGCCGTGGTGTTATTATAACTAAAAAAAGCTTGGAAAATAGTAGAATCGCCTAGAACAAGAGACGTTGTGGCTGGTCGAGACGGAGCTAACCACACCTATCCTCTGTGCCACGTTAGCATGATGAAGCTATGGGGTGTTTTCGACTGACTGGCTGGGTCCCGAGGTTGAACCATAGGTAGTACGTCTGATACAATATATTTTTACACGCACATTTTTCCTCCCTGCCGAGATGTGGCACACCCTACCGCGCGGTTTCGGGGTCCTCCCGGGTGGTGCAACCATATATTATTCCTTGCCAAGACGTGGGATGCCCTACCGCGTGTTTTCTGGGTCCTCCTTGGTCATAGCGCCAAAGCAATTAAATGAGTCGTCAAATCACGAAAGACCAGCTTTCCCACCGAGTACATCAGTGCAGCACGGTGGCTAGCTAGTTGGGCTAGTGTGACCGATTAGCTAGGCCACCGCCACATTTGTTTTTTCACCCCTTTTTTTATCTCCTTGTCGGCAGGTAAATTTAAATATCCACCATGACGTTGCTCTGGTCTTTGGGTGCAGTAGGCGTGGCAGGATTTTAAATTGTTTGATTGACGGGAGTAGGCGTGGAAGGATTTTTAATTTTTTGATTGACGGGAGAAGGCACGGAAGCAATTTGTGATGATCACTCCCCCTGTAAAACCCACTGCTCCCTGATGTGAAAAGTCATCGACTGATGTTTTCCCATGGTGAAAACCAAAAGATTCACCCCGCTCCTCAGCTCGCTCCCTCTGCCTTCCCGTAGATTGCATTGCCTTTCGGCCATTTTGCCCCCTTTGCTTCCTCTCCCCATTGCTTCTACCTGGTTCCATGGCGGCGCACCAGATCACGGAGTCTGAGGTGAGGCGCCTGACAAAGGAGCTCCAGGCCAAGGATGCGGAGCTCAGGGCCAAGGATGTGGAGCTCCATGAGCTCAAGGAGTAGAGGAGTGCCATGCTCCTCCTTTATGTGTGGGAGTTCATGGAACTTCAAAAGCGGCAGGCGTCCACCACAAAGATGCTCGAGGCGTCGGTGGCGTTGCTTCAGAATGCGGGAGATACGATAGGCGGTCAGGCGAGCCAGCTGGAGCGCGAGCGGGCCAATCGTGATGAGGTCCAGGATCGCCTCAGCCACTTGGTGGACCATGTTGCCACGCACGTGTTGCGGTTGCGCAATGCCTACCATTGTGCCAGCGCGACCATTCTAGCCGTCGGGCTAAACCCGTTCGACCACCCTGTCGACTTCAACGAGTTGCGGCTTCCTGACCTAGTCTCCTTCTTCACCTATATCTCCGAGGAGCTGAGCTGTCTCCGCGCGATGGTGGGGGCGGAACTGGACAAGGAGGGGTTGTAGGCTGCCGTCACCGTTGCTGGGCGAATCCTCTCAGGGCTCCATCACCGAAATCTATTTGTGCCATTGGGCGTCGTCTTTGACAAGCTGGCTCCCATCGACCGGGGGTGGGCTCTGTGGGCGATGGCACCCTACATCACCAACGTCGTGCGCCTCGAGAAGCAGAGGGACTTCGGTGGTGTTTAGGCGTCCTCTGCATGGGCATGTCCATGTCTCGGCGCAACATGACCGTTGGATGAAACTCAGAGGGTGCAGATCAGTCACTGTAGCACAAAGTGTGTGGGTGTGTTTGGTTGCATTCTCATCTCAATATAGTTGTTCCCTCTTTGTGCATGCTCACCCCTCTTCATGCATTCTCCTAGTGTATTTGTGTTAACCTACTAGTGTGGACTCATGCACCCTTCATGCACTCTGCCAAACACCCAAAAGTGGGTCGAGAAGGAAACTTTTGCTCCCATCCCATGCATCCTTCATACACCCTACCTAACACTGATTCGTGCTTCATATGGTTCATGTTCTGTGGAGTACTGTAGCATTGTACTCTCCGTGCACTATAGACCTAGTTCTGTTAACATTCATCTCAACGTTCTTCCTTGATCGGATAGTCAAAAAAGGGGTACTATGTTACATTACTGTTCATATAGTTGACATGCCCACAACATCATTTTTTATTGTCATATCTTACTACACTAGCAACAAGATTATGTAGTACTGACGTATGAACCACTGCACATGCCTAGTAGTAGGAGCACTGTGTAAGTTCAAGTGGCTGCCGTGTTTCACAGTCCTCCGTCGTAAGAGTGGAAATGCTTGCTGTAAACATTTTTTTCTTCAAAAATAGTGGACACGCTCTATCGTGCGGATCCTCCTCGACGGTCGTCGGGAACCTTACTACTCACTTTCGCCGACGTGTGGGATAGTCAGCATCGGGGTCCATTAGCCATGCACTAAATTACTCCGTACTAGAGTGCCCAACTGCATGGTAGACTACCCCGATTGAAGCGCCGCAGTAATGCCCAATGAGCCGTCAAACCACAAAGCCCCACCTTTCCAGCAGTAAGTTGGATGGACGAAGCAACCATCATTTCACTCTTCTCCCCCAACTTCCTCTCTTGAAGAAAACCTCAACTCGCTTCTCCCTCATCTTGTTCCTCATTTCATCAAGAAAACCCCGACCTGCTTCTGCCATTGTTTTTCTCTCGCAAAGAAGGAAATGTGAGCGCATCAATTATGATGATTCTGGCCAAGGCCCGGTCTTGCAACCCCAAGACTAATCCTATAACTCCCTCTGTGTTCTTCTTTTAGTTTTGTGATTATGGTTTCTTTTCTTTTATTTCTATTTGACAGTTTCTTGATGGAACCTGGAGCACCGGCCGAAGTGATATCTATGGCTCTGGCCAAAACCGTCGAGGCTCAGCGTGCGAAGAAGCGCAAGCACCCCGCCGAGACTACCACAGACAAGCTCAAAGCCATCGCCCTGTCCAAGGCCCCCTCTCCGGGATCCCTCATTAAGCAAGTCCAGGTAATATCTCTTCTTGACGATCTTTTTCTCGATCTTGATCGTGTTTTTTCATCTAACACGCAGTACTAGTACTAGTAGTACAACTTTATGGGTGATCTTGCATGTGATTTTTGTGTGCCAAATGACTGTTCTAAATTCCTCTTTTGACCAAAACATGCAAGAGGTTGGCACTGATTTCTTATAGATTACTTTTAACTACTTTATGAACATTAATGCTACCTTTGAAGAGAGTATATTTGCCTCGGTAACTTGTGTTATGGATATTGCAAGTAATCCCTCTGCTCTCATGCCTTTGAAGACATGCTCTAGTGTCTTTGTTCACTCATTTATGTGTGTATATGTAGTCTTATATGTAGTAAAATATCGAAAATCATCTTATATTTCTGAATGGAGGTAGTAATAAATATTTGATTTCTGTTTGAATTAGAACCAGGTCCGCGGTGGAGATGAAGTTCTCAAAGTCATGCCGTGTGAACTGGAAGACCTGAGGATGACTTCTACTACTAAACTATCTAGCTCTTGTGTCCTTGTCGCCATGTGTCCTGAACTAGTGTTTTCCTATAGCGTTGTTGGCAGGTGTGTTCTCGAGGCTGTACTTGACAACAACAATTTCCTGGCTGTTCCTTCAATTGCGAAGGGTGTGGCTCTTGTAAAGCTTCCCGACAAATCTAATGCGGACTGTCTTCATCGTCATGTTTATGAGTGGAAAAATCACTTTGTTAGGTTCTCAAAGGTTGACGAGATGGTGATGGTGCTGGTAGAGATCTCTCACGAAGTCCATGGCCTAATCAGTTATGCGGGGTTCATCCCGTAGGTCGGTGGCAGGAAATAGTCTGCAGAGTTTAATTAGTGCAACTTTGCTTGTCTGTAGTAAGTACTATTGTTCAGTACTTGATTTGTGTGTGTGTGAACCCTGTATTGTTTAATACTGCCACTTTTGGAGTGTGGTGAGTCCTGAGAACACTCTATGCTAATGTCTATCCACTCAATTCAGTTAGTATATTTTGAAGTATCTAGATCATCTTTTTTGTTAGGACGGTTTATCAATTATGGTTACTGTCCGTGTCAAAACCGGCAGATCTCGGGTAGGGGGGCCCAAGCTGTGCGTCTAAGGATCAATGGTAACAGGAGGCCAAGGAACACAATGTTTACCCAGGTTTGGGCCCTCTTAAGGGAGGTAAAAACCTACTCCTGCTTGATTATATTCGACGGGTGTGAAGATTACAAGAGTTGATCGACCTCGAGATCATAATGGCTAAACCCTAGATGTCTAGCCTATGAGTATTTCAATGACGGTGAAGAAGATAGCCTCTATGGACTAACCCCTCCAGTTTATATACACACCGAAGGGGCCTAGGGTTAGTACAAGGTCAGTTCATCAGGGAAGGAAGCTTCCGGACTCTAATCTTGCCGCCTATGTATTGAGATGTCCCAGCCGAACACGGAGGATAATCTTCAGCTTGATCTTGTACGACCCATCCAACTCGGCCCATACTCCTGGGTCGGACACCAGAGGATCCCTGAATCCAGGTCTCCCTCAGTATCCCCCGAACTTGCCTTCAATGATGATGTTGTGTGCGGATGTAAATCTTCGTCTTTGCAAGGTAGTTTCCGCGTCCATTCTTTATGGTTCCTTCCTGTCGTCGCCTCGATTTCCATGCATCTGAGTGAATGTGAATGGTCCGTTACCCTTGTATTTTAATAGTTCCAACAGGCACAGGATACGCCTATATAACGAGGTTAGATCTTCAAAACGCCATCTCGCATCACCCCAAGAGCAACAGAGCAAACCACGGAAAAAAATTCAAACCATGGCAAGTGTCCCTGTCTCCTCCTCGTGTCCTCATGGCCCTCAAGAGGGGGATTGGCGGAGTTGCTCCGTATCTCATCTCCATCTCAATAGGCTCCAGACGCAAGGGTATCCCCCCCCCCACACGGATCTAGTCCCCGTACGGGTAGGGTTAACTTCCATGGGTGATGATGCATTGGCAGAAAATTTTCCCAATCCCAGCCAAGGAGAGAGGGTGTGCTTCATCTCGTTCCTTCTGAGGGGCTTGGGATTCCCAATCCACCCCTTCCTTAGGGGTCTACTGGAATATTATGGGATCTAACTTCACAACCTCACACCAGGTTCTATTTTGCACATTTCCGGTTTTGTTGCCCTTTGCGAGCTATTTTTAGGATGTGAGGCTCATTTTGAACTATGGAAGAATTTCTTCTACCTCTCCCCCCCGCCACCAGGGCGGAGGGTCTATATTTGAAGTGGGCGGTGCCGAAGTATGGCGCATAGCGGATCCGGTTACCCAGTCAGGACTCTGAACAGGGGGTTCGACGAATGGTCTTTAGAATGGTTCTACATTGAGGATGTTCCTCTTCTGGACCCTATTCGGCGCGGCTTCCTGAATTCTCCAGCGCTACTTTAAAGAAGCTGTTCAGCTGGCGCCCCAAGTCCCCTAGACAAGAGGATAGTAAGGAAGTAATGAGACTGGTCAGCAAAGTCAAATTATTGACCCATTCCGGACTCTCCATCATTGAAGTCATGGCTATTGCAATAACGCAATGTATCCAGCCTCTTCAGTCCAGAGTGGGTCCTTTATGGGACTACAACGGGGAGGACGATGTGTGTCGGTGTCAAAACCGGCGGATCTCGGGTAGGGGGTCCCGAACTGTGCGTCTAGGCGGATGGTAACAGGAGACAAGGGACATGATGTTTTTACCCAGGTTCGGGCCCTCTCGATGGAGGTAAAACCCTACTCCTGCTTGATTGATATTGATGATATGGGTAGTACAAGAGTGGATCTACCACGAGATCAAGGAGGCTAAACCCTAGAAGCTAGCCTATGGTATGATTGTTGTTATGTCCTATGGACTAAAACCCTCCAGTTTATATAGACACCGGAGAGGGCTAGGGTTACACAGAGTCGGTTACAATGGTAGGAGATCTACATATCCGTATTGCCAAGCTTGCCTTCCACGCCAAGGAAAGTCCCATCCGGACACGGGACGAAGTCTTCAATCTTGTATCTTCGTAGTCTTGGAGTCCGGCCAATGATGATAGTTCGGCTATCCGGACACCCCCTAGTCCAGGACTCCCTTGGTAGCCCCCAAACCAGGCTTCAATGACCATGAGTCCGGCGCGCATATTGTCTTCGGCATTGCGAGGCGGGTTCCTCCTCCGAATAATTCGCAGAAGATTGTGAACGCCAGGATAGTGTCCGGCTCTGCAAAATAAATTCCACATACCACCATAGAGAGAATAATATTTACACAAGTTCAATCTGCTGACGTATTCGGTGGCGTGACGTCACATCACAACCAAGCCTTCACTCAAATCGTTTTTATTATTCCACCTCAGCGCGTTTAGAGAAGCGGTTTCCTTGGCACGTCTTGTCGAAGCAGAGATCGTGTCCCCTTATTCCGGGATTCTCATCAATACGGACGTGGGTAACCCAACCGCGCCCGTTGCCACGTCTTCTCCATCGAAGGCGAGTTCCAAACGGTCACGGGGACGGCTCTTCGTATTCCACCCCTTTATAATGAGACCAAGGCCTGATCCTTTTCTTCGATCCTCCATCGAATCCGCCCCTCGCCCCAAGTTCCAACACCCAAGGCTCCAGATTCGGGCTCTTCGGACCTTCGACAATGTCCGGCTCCGACCTTCAGGGCCGGTGGATGCCCTCTTCCGTCACAGAAGAGGACGTGCTAAAGCTGAGAGACGCCAGGTACCTAACCTATGAGATTTCGCATAGGTTGCCCGCCCAAGGGCAAGTCATTCCCACTCCCGAGCCTGGAGAGAGCGTCGTGTTCGTGTCTCACCTCCGACGGGGTTTAGGCTTCCCGATGGATCCCTTCGTGAGAGGGCTGTCACACCCTGATTTTCATGCCACAACACTTAAACTAATAAATCATGATAAAATGTGTTTTGACAAAAAACTTTTGAGTGTTTTGGACTTTGCATTGATTGGATTTTGTCTGTTGTTTGCAAGTGCTCTAAAAATAAAATAAATCCTCCAACTCTTATACTCCTTCTCCTTGATCCAAAAACCTTTCCCAATGATCATGCCATGTGTATAGGACATAAAAATAATTTCTTGCAAAAATAATTTGGCCAAATAGTATTTTCAAAAATTAGTTTTTCAAAACCCCTGAATTGAGGTTTGCACTGCAAGTACTTAATTAAGGGCAGTAAAAATCTTTCTAAAAATATATTTGACTCCTATTAGATATAGGATACCCAGAAACCACAAAAATATAATTTTGAAAGTTATTTTCCTATTTTATTTAAAAGCTTTTTCTTAAGGCCAGAAATGGTCTTTAATAGGGAAAAATTATTTTATTGTTTCAAAAGTATTTGACAAAATTGAGGAAACTCATAGGACACATATTGTCCATATATAAGAGTTTCAACACATGGTCATCTTCAAAATATTGGTCAAATCCCTCAAAAACCCTTTCTGGATATTTCAAGCTTTTGAGATATTTACAAAGGAAATATTCTCCAAAAATTCCAAGAAAATTCTAGCATGTCACATATGACATATTAGATGATCTTGCCAAGTCTGATGACTTGGAGAACAATATAACATCATCAAATACCCTCAAAACCATTTCTGTCCATTTTGATGTTGGAGCAACTTTACATTGCCAAACATGTCCAAATGTTCTCAAACCTTTTGAACATGCTCAAATGGTCTAATGATTAATCAATACCAAATGGCACAAGTTAGAGAACAAGTTAACTTGATCAAAGTGCCCCAAAACCCTTCCTGTCCAGAACCAAGTTTGAACAACTCTACATTACCAACTTTCTCTCCTTGATTTCAACTTTTGTGAGAATGATCACATGACCAAATGATGACACTACACCAAGTGGTGCATCAAGGAGAACATATTTTCATGACTAAATCTTGGAAAACCCATTTCTGTTCATTTCTAGGGTTTGCCAAAGTTACATTGGCAACTTCCTCCAAATGAGCTCCAACTTGGTGATCAACCCCATTTATATATGACACTTGATCCTGTTAATCTTCATGTCAAGTGGAGTTAATTTGCTTGCCCAAATTTTCATCAAACACCTTCTGTCACTTTTCAAAAATCACCATTTTGACCACTTGCACTATTCTCCTTGAGCTCAACTTTTTACCACATCTCCTCCTAGTCTTCTCCTATCTCCAGTAACTCTTCCCTGGCGTCAGCTCAATGATTGAGGGGTGAAACACCCCCATTTACCCTTCTGGACAGCAGCATTCTTCTCCTTTCTCACCACCCTCCTCGTTCCAGTGGCCCTCCATGGCATCCAATGCTTCCTCCCCTTTCTTTACTACTCCCTAGCACTGCTGGACACAAGTGGCCGTGCCCACTTTCCCCTTTTTATGCCATGGCATGCCAAAGGCGTGCTCCAGAGCGCGCTACAGTGCTCCCACGCACTGTAGCTGCTCTCTGCCCAAGCCACCCGACCACCTCGAGCCTCCCCCTCGCGCCAGTCGAGGTGCCTCGGCGTCCGCAACACGCTACGCGGTCGGCCCCTTCCTCTCTCCTCCTCCCCGCGCCTCCGCGCTAGCAAATAGAGGCCGCCGAGTGCGCTAATGGTGCGGCTCACACGCGCACATCTTTGACCTCTCCCCACTCCCTCTCTCTATCTCTCCCCACGTAGTCGACGTCCAGGAACACCCCAGACACGCCCACACGAGCCCCCGTGGCTTGTAGCGATGGCAACAGCCTCGCGGGCGCACGGCCCCACTGTGCACCTCGCCCCCTTCTATTTCAGGCCACCCCCGAGCCTCCTCTCTACTCCTTTGCCTCTCTCTCCCTCCCAGCAACCGTCTGGGCCAACTCATTCTTCCTCCCGTGCCCTCCATCCACCGCAATGGTCGGAGTGCCGCCGCCGGCATTCCCTTAAATTCAGCCGAGTCCAAGCTCTTCTCCTTCTCCTCTCTCCACCAGAAAGCTCCCCTAAGAAAGGCGGAGCTCCCACGCTCTTACCCTCGTCCGAGGGTGCACTGCAGCGCCGTGCCCCAACCTCGTCGCCGCCTTCATCCGCTGCGGGTGATGCACCGCCCGCATCCGACCACCCCTGCCTCCATGGAGTACCTCGTCGGATGCGCCACTCCCCCCTGAGCATGCCGGTGGCCGGACCTCCGAAAACGGTGGCCGGTAGCGCCAACGGCTGCCGTCGAGCACTTGCTCTATCTCCCGTCGCGCCCGCGCGGGAGGTAGCGGATGAACCTGCAGCTGGGCCCCGCCTGTCGGCCGGCCAGTGAGCAGGGGCCACTGACGGGTGGGCCACGCCTCGCCCGCTTAAGTGGAGACGGCATAGGCCGCATGCCGTTTCCGCCACAGGGAGGTGTACTCCTGTGAAGGCGCCATCGGCGTGGCCCCCAGCACGCGCGTGGCCGTGCAGCTGGGCCGGCCAAGTACGCTGCGGCACTATGCTGCACCCGGTGCACAATATAGGTATAACGCCCCCCTTCCTTTGTCTTTTTTTTCCAGAAACTTGTAAAATATCCCAAATATTCATATTACCTCAAAATTTGATGATTCAAATTTCTAGTGACTACATAAATCATGACCTATTTGTGCAACATGCACATTTTTCCAGAAAGCTTTCCTTCACACAAATTAAATAAAATCCCATTTTTCATTTCTATAGTGAACTTTAGAAAATCACAGAGAGTCCATTTTTGATCCAAATTCCATGATTCAAAATCCTAGATGTCTATGAGTTCGAAACTTAGTTTATGAACATTTTTCTTAATACTTTCTGTACCCCATAAAATGATGAGCCATTTCTTCATATTTGTCAACTTTGCAAATTCATAGGAAATTCATTTGAACTCCAAATCCAGTGAAACCAATTCCTAGATGCTTCTAAAATCATCCTTTGTTAAATGGGTGCCTTTGCTCATTTTTCAAAAATATATTTCTGTAGACTTCTTGCAAATCCATAAACCCCTTGATTCCATCATATCGAAATGTTTAGAAATATCCATTGATCCACTTCTAATGAAATCACCTTGGTCATTCCTCATATGACCAGAGGTATCCTAGAAAAGTCCAACTCACATTTTTAGAGCACTTTTATTTTTGCCTTGTTGTGTTGCTTATTATGGTTGCTTTCGACAATAGTTGATGAAGTAGACGAAATGCTCGGAGTTGGACCAGAGATATTTGAAGACCTCGAAGACTTTGTTAAAACAGGCAAGCAGCCCTTTGACCATGTCCATGAAACCCTTTTTTTATGCATGACATATAACTCTTTATTATTGTTGCATCGGAATCATGATGAGATGGTAGACCACGTTGGTTGGTTGCCTCTGTTACTTCCTCGTTGATACTTGCATTGTGCATGACCCTACCTTCTTATGAGGGTTATGCCGGTGGGAGTAGATAGGATGCTAAAGTAGTTGCTACGCAAAGTGGGTCAAGGTTATGCATGGAAAGGAACAAGTGTGGTTTGACATACTTGCAAACAACCCCAATGGGTGCCACTAATGTCCCTGGGAGATGATGATGAACTAGGTCACTACTTGGTGGAGGAGTAGTGTACCGAGGCTTGATAAAAGTGTTGTTTACAGAGACGGATTAGATTTAAGATTTTTCGACTGTCCCAACCTTACATGCGCAACCACTCTACCCTTATATGGGAAAGGGCATTATTGAGTACCTAGACCGATACTAGCTTGGAGCCTGCATTACTAGTGACGGGAGAGTTGTTGGTGCGCTCTCTCGGGACGGGGTCGTGTCAGGTAGGGCGGCCATGACCATTTTTATGGGGCACCGGACACACCGTTGGTACCCCGTGCCAGTGGTATGTGATAAATATGGGAGCAAGGCTCCATGAAAATGTTATGTGAAATGTTGGGCACGGGGGTTACTGCCAATTGAGTGGACTCCATGTTAGTGTCGTCTAGGGAAAGGTAGTGATCGGGTGCTTACCCCGGGTACTTGAGGTATCGTGGGTCGTGGATGACACGGAAGTTCCCCCGATCTTGTGGGTACAGTGTGCAACCTCTGCAGAGTGTAAAACTACTCGAATAGCCATGTCCAGGGTCAAGGACAGTTGGGCGGTGCTGCTTAGACTATGTCCATATGTTTCTGACAAACAACACCGTTTGGTGATATTGATGATGTGACTCGTGAGGAAGTCACGATGAGCTTGAGCATGAGTTGTTCATAACTCTTTCTTGATGTTGATGTCTGTAACCTCCTGATGCTTGTTGCAGACGCATTCCTGTCCTTGATAAATGTTGATCATACATACATGAGAAAAACTAGCTTTCCGCAACAATGCCAATTAAGCAGTAGAGCTTTGCATAATTATTTTGTTATCACTCTTGGGTTGCTTGCGAGTACATTCAAAGTACTCATTGGCTTGCCACTGGTTATTTTATTGGCCAGGCATGAAAGAACAGGATGTGATGAAGAACACTTCGGTGACGACCATGCGAGCTAGGACGCTTCCCAGTTAGAATGCCTGTAGGGTTAAGGCAGATGGCATGGGTCCAAGTTATCGACGAAGATTTCCGCTGCGATGATATACTCAAGACTTGACCATAATGGTCCTACTTGTGTAAAACGGTATGTATGGATGTAAGACTCTTGTTATTCAGCTTCTGTGTGTTCAGTGAGCATTGATCTCTGGGATCACTGTACACGTGCATTCGGTGATCACGACTTATGAGTCGGGGTCCCCATAGAGCTGGTATCAGAGCCATCCTGACTGTAGGAACCCTTAGTTAGCATGGTTGTTAGTTAGGGTAAAACTATTTCCAAAACAACTACTAGTTTTTCAAAACTATCTATACTTCTCTTCCCTTCTCAGTTTTTCCAAAACTAAGGTATACTTTCCTTATTGATCTCTTCCCCTTCAAAACTTTTGGCCGCTAGAACCCTTATGCCCCTGACCACTGGGTTCCTTGTAATCCTCGTGGATAATCTAGAAGGAAGATGCCTTGCCAGACATTCACCGACATCTCCTGAACACAAGATTGGCGACATCACAACAAGACGATACCAACAGAAGATACATCCTCGAGGAATGAGGACATGAAGACCCAGGAGATGGTGACACCCTTGACACTGCCCCAAGATGATGCAACCTTAGACTACGATGATCAGGGCATAGAATATTCAAGATAATGATATACATCGCTAATAGAGTAACCCTGTCGCTACCGTTGTTGTATCGGCAGCCACCGATGGACGAGAACCTAGCCATTTGGTCCGCCTCACCATAGTGAGCAGGAAAATGGTTCTCCTCATCCCCCGCTCTTGGTGTCGATGCTGTCATCAACGTAACCTACATGACGGACCTCTATTATGCCTTGTTAATGTCATTGCATAAAGGAGTGCCACCTGGAACCGCCAACACCTTAAAAAGACAAAAAGGGGTCGCCGTGATTAAGAAGACAATAGAAGACCAAGTCGATGCCAGTTACGAGGAGCCGCCTTCACCCCATCACTTCAACAGGCGAGAAGTTGTTGAAGAATCTTCAGGCTCAACCCGGATTGTTTCATCGAACAACTACAAGAGACGTATCAACACCTGAGGAAAACTCAGAAGACTGCATGAGGCACAAGGCACGACTACTTAGGATGAGTCGTGTACCCCCTATGCGCAGTCGAGTCCATATGATAGTTCGAATAGAACCATGATTGTGTGTTTCTTGTTGCTTGTTTTTATTTGTTTGTGTTTTGATATGGGTCGCACTTTTGCCCCAGGCGACAAGTATGCGACTATATCACCTTCCTTACCTTGTTCCTTTTGTTTGGCCCTTTTTGCACCTGTTTGTTTGCACTTGAACTATAGAACCCCCTTTAGGCATTCCCCTTTTATGCTACTTCTCCCTCTCATCTCTCTCCTCAACTAAAGACCAGCAAGACAAGATGCACCAAGGAGTCTGCTTCGGCGACCAACTAACTCTGAAGACATTTTGTTGCAGCCTCCTCGACCAAGTGAAACCCCGTAGAGTTATGTTTAACCCTCCAGACTAGAAACCCATTCCTAGACCCTTCGAGACTTCATGAGATACCCCAGCTCGAGTCCTTAACCATGTGCTTATCCCACAGAATTGCAAGAGAACCAGTTAAGCCTCTGTAAACCTCGCACAACACTGGGTTCATTATGGAACTAGTGGACATAGTGAACGAGCACATTATCATCCTAATATAGCACCAGAACTGACGATGCCATAGGAAGACCAGTTTGAGGATATAGGAATAGAGGACAAATGATTTGATGAGTTTATATCAATAACTATGAGGAATTGCCTGAGACTCTTTGGTGGATTATAAGGTTACCTTGTTGGTAGATGAACTTGGTGGGATCATGAGTATAGATTAGCATAGCTTTCATTACCCCTGAGTAAATTGGATTTAGTAGGATAATTGTGTTCGCAAGTTGTAATTCTTGGAGGTATTTGGATTCAACTTAGCCATGGGGTATTGATAGGAGACAATTGATATTACGTAAATGACTTGGGGGAAAAGTGTAGAAATTCTCGTTGGACACAAGATTTGGATTTAAATAGGTGATCCTAGTTGAGTATAGATGCTGAGTAGTCTACATGGTTCGGAGTAAATTGGAATTAGGCCGATAATCTTGATCGTGATACCATGTTTCTCGGTGGACAATAAACTAAGAGATTGGATTAATTGTCAGGGTTGATTTAGGGTTCTATATGAGCTTGACCTTGGAGTTTACTTGACCATGATAATGGAAATTGGTGGACTGACTATAGTAAGGTAGCCTTTCAAGTATTGGGGATTATAAGGACTTTAGGAGATCATGTGGAACACCAGCATAGTCGTTGGATTTGTAGGATTAATGGATTATGTAGTGATTAATGGAAGTTAATGGGTTGTTGGAGTTGATTCATAGGAAGGAAACAAGATTTTGGAGTGGCATACGACGTGTTTCCTTAGGATAGTGGTGCTTTATCTTAGACCTTGGGAGAGCATGCTGAGCACTTGGATTGTCACGTTCAAGCTTGGCAGCTTATATGTTCTACCCATGGATTTTTAGGGGGTAGACATACATATGATTTGGGGATTGTAGACATATATGATTCTGTTAGACCTCCTCTCGGGAGCCATGAGGATATGAATCACATGAGTGATGATTGGAGTTGACCTATGCAAAGTGATGCTATCGGTGATATGATGTGATTTGTTTAAAGGACTAGATAGACTATTGGCATCTCAGGGACCGTGCTTAAAGATAAGATGATAAATGTTCACTCGCACACTAGAATCCTTGAAACCCTTAAGCCCTACCAAGCCACAACATGGTCCGACCATGACCGAGGGCCTTGACACTAGATCTAGAACCACCTTGGCCCACACTCAACAATACCGCCACTAATTCCCCAGCCTACTTAATGTACCCCGTGAAAAACGTCTTCATGGAGCACTTAGACAAGATAGTTGTCATCATTACTTGGTGACCTACTTGTCTACCCGAAGGCGGAAGAAAGACCGTTCAGCTGGTCAGGGAACATCTGAAGACCGCCATGTCAAGGCAGAAGAACTGCACCAACCACCATCGTCAAGAAGTAAACCTCCGCGTCGAAGACCAGGTGTATCTACGGGCCACTTCCCTCGAAGGAACCAAGCATTTCCATGACAAGGAGACCCACACCAAGATTCATCGGCCCCTTCGAGATCACTCCAAGATTTAACAACCCCCTCCGAGATCGCCACAAGACGAAGAGAAGACAGATACCGACTAGAGTTACCACCTGGCACACCCACTGTGCACAACATTTTTCCACACGACACCACTCCAGAAACATTTCCAACTTCCTAACTAGCCCGGTCTCTACAAGGACATCGATCACCGAGCCATCGACCTCCAGCCCAATATGACCACCGCAAGCAACCCCTTAGAAACCTGGACCGAGAAGAACGTCATACACGAAGCCACACCATCAAGTACTTCAAGCTCAATGGAGCGCTACACGGAAGCAGAAGCAACATGAGGACTTGAAGACTACCCCAGATCCAAGTTTCTGTATCCCTTTTCGCGCCTAATCTGGGAATCTCGGGGACGAGATTCTTGTAAGGGGGGTAGGTCTGTCACACCCTGATTTTCATGCCACAACACTTAAGCTAATAAATCATGATAAAATGTGTTTTGACAAAAAACTTTTGAGTGTTTTGGACTTTGCCTTGATTGGATTTTGTCTGTTGTTTGCAAGTGCTCTAAAAATAAAATAAATCCTCCAACTCTTATACTCCTTCTCCTTGATCCAAAAACCTTTCCCAATGATCATGCCATGTATATAGGACATAAAATTAATTTCTTGCAAAAATAATTTGGCCAAATAGTATTTTCAAAAATTAGTTTTTCAAAAACCCCTGAATTGAGGTTTGCACTGCAAGTACTTAATTAAGGGCAGTAAAAATCTTTCTAAAAATATATTTGACTCCTACTAGATATAGGATACCCAGAAACCACAAAAATATAATTTTGAAAGTTATTTTCCTATTTTATTTAAAAGCTTTTTCTTAAGGCCAGAAATGGTCTTTAATAGGGAAAAATTATTTTATTACTTCAAAAGTATTTGACAAAATTTAGGGAAACTCATAGGACACATATTGTCCATATATAAGAGTTTCAACACATGGTCATGTTCAAAATATTGGTCAAATCCCTCAAAAACCCTTTCTGGATATTTCAAGCTTTTGAGATATTTACAAAGGAAATATTCTCCAAAAATTCCAAGAAAATTCTGGCATGTCACATATGACATATTAGATGATCTTGCCAAGTCTGATGACGTGGAGAACAATATAACATCATCAAATACCCTCAAAACCATTTCTGTCCATTTTGAAGTTGGAGCAACTTTACATTGCCAAACATGTCCAAATGTTCTCAAACCTTGTGAACATGCTCAAATGGTCTAATAATTAATCAAGACCAAATGGCACAAGTTGGAGAACAAGTTAACTTGATCAAAGTGCCCCCAAACTCTTCCTGTCCAGAACCAAGTTTGAATAACTCTACATTACCAACTTTCTCTCCTTGATTCCAACTTTTGTGAGAATGATCACATGACCAAATGATGACACTACACCAAGTGGTGCATCAAGGACAACATATTTTCATGACTAAATCACCCATTTCTGTTCATTTCTAGGGTTTGCCAAAGTTACATTGGCAACTTCCTCCAAATGAGCTCCAACTTGGTGATCAACCCCATTTATATATGACACTTGATCCTGTTAATCTTCATGTCAAGTGGAGTTAATTTGCTTGCCCAAATTTGCATCAAACACCTTCTGTCACTTTTCAAAAATCACCATTTTGACCACTTGCACTATTCTCCTTGAGCTCAACTTTTTACCACATCTCCTCCTAGTCTTCTCCTATCTCCAGTAACTCTTCCCTAGCCTCAGCTCAATGATTGAGGGGTGAAACACCCCCATTTACCCTTCTGGACAGCAGCATTCTTCTCCTTTCTCACCACCCTCCTCGTTCCAGTGGCCCTCCATGGCATCCAATGCTTCCTCCCCTTTCTTTACTACTCCCTAGCACTGCTGGACACAAGTGGCCGCGCCCACTTTCCCCTTTTTATGCCATGGCATGCCAAAGGCATGCTCCAGAGCGCGCTACAGTGCTCCCACGCACTGTAGCTGCTCTTTGCCCAAGCCACCCGATCACCTCGAGCCTCCCCCTCGCGCCAGTCGAGGTGCCTCGGCATCCGCAACACGCTACGCGGTCGGCCCCTTCCTCTCTCCTCCTCCCCGCGCCTCCGCGCTAGCAAACAGAGGCCGCTGAGCGTGCCAATGGTGCGGCTCACACGCTCAGCTCACACGCGCGCGTCTCTGACCTCTCCCCACTCCCTCTCTCTATCTCTCCCGACGTAGTCGACGTATAGGAACACCCCAGACACGCCCACACGAGCCCCCGTGGCTTGCAGCGATGGAAACAGCCTCGCGGGCGCACGGGCCCACTGTGCACCTCGCCCCCTTCTATTTAAGGCCACCCCCGAGCCTCCTCTCTACTCCTTTGCCTCTCTCTCCCTCCCAGCAACCGTCTGGGCCAACTCATTCTTCCTCCCTTGCCCTCCATCCACCGCAATGGCCGGAGTGCCGCCGCCGGCATTCCCTTAAATTCAGCCGAGTCCAAGCTCTTCTCCTTCTCCTCTCTCCACCAGAAAGCTCCCCTAAGAAAGGCGGAGCTCCCACGCTCTTACCCTCGTCCGAGGGCGCACTGCAGCGCCCTGCCCCAACCTCGCCGTCGCCTCCATCCGCTGCGGGTGATGCACCGCCCGCATCCGACCACCCCTGCCTCCATGGAGTACCTCGTCGGATGCGCCACTCCCCCCTGAGCACGCCGGTGGCCGGACCTCCAAAAACGGTGGCCAGTAGCGCCAACGGCCGCCGTCGAGCACTTGCTCTGTCTCCCGTCGCGCCCACGCGGGAGGTAGCGGATGAACCTGCAGCTGGGCCCCGCCTGTCGGCCGGCCAATGGGCAGGGGCCACTGATGGGTGGGCCACGCCTCGCCCGCTTAAGTGGAGACGGCATAGGCCGCATGCCGTTTCGGCCACAGGGAGGCGTACTCCTGTGAAGGCGCCATCGGCGTGGCCCCCAGCACGCGCGTGGCCGTGCAGCTGGGCCGGCCCAGTACGCTGCGGCACTATGCTGCACCCAGTGCACAATATAGGTATAACGCCCCCCTTCCTTTGTCTTTTTTTCCAGAAACTTGTAAAATCTCCCAAATATTCATATTACCTCAAAATTTGATGATTCAAATTTCTAGTGACTCCATAAATCATGCTCTACCTGTTTGTGCAACATGCACATTTTTCCAGAAAGCTTTCCTTCACACAAATTAAATAAAATCCCATTTTTCATTTCTATAGTGAACTTTAGAAAATCACAGAGAGCCCATTTTTGATCCAAATTCCATGATTCAAAATCCTAGATGTCTATGAGTTCAAAACTTAGTTTATGAACATTTTTCTTAATACTTTCTGTACCCCATAAAATGATGAGCCATTTCTTCATATTTGTCAACTTTGCAAATTCATAGGAAATTCATTTGAACTCCAAATCAAGTGAAACCAATACCTAGATGCTTCTAATATCATCCTTTGTTAAATGGGTGCCTTTGCTCATTTTTCAAAAATATATTTCTGTAGACTTCTTGCAAATCCATAAACCCCTTGATTCCATCATATCGAAATGTTTAGAAATATACATTGATCCACTTCCAATGAAATCACCTTGGTCATTCCTCATATGACCAGAGCTATCCTAGAAAAGTCCAACTCACATTTTTAGAGCACTTTTATTTTTGCCTTGTTGTGTTGCTTATTATGGTTGCTTTCAAAAATAGTTGACAAAGTAGACGAAATGCTCGGAGTTGGACCAGAGATATTTGAAGACCTCGAAGACTTTGTTAAAACAGGCAAGCAGCCCTTTGACCATGTCCATGAAACCCTTTTTTTATGCATGACATATAACTCTTTATTATTGTTGCATCGAAATCATGATGAGATGGTAGACCACGTTGGTTGGTTGCCTCTGTTACTTCCTCATTGATACTTGCATTGTGCATGACCCTACCTTCTTATGAGGGTTATGCCGGTGGGAGTAGATAGGATGCTAAAGTAGTTGCTACGCAAAGTGGGTCAGGGTTATGCATGGAAAGGAACAAGTGTGGTTTGACATACTTGCAAACAACCCCAGTGGGTGCCACTAATGTCCCTGGGAGATGATGATGAACTAGGTCACTACTTGGTGGAGGAGTAGTGTACCGAGGCTTGATAAAAGTGTTGTTTACAGAGACGGATTAGATTTAAGATTTGTCGACTGTCCCAACCTTACATGTGCAACCACTCTACCCTTATATGGGAAAGGGCATTATTGAGTACCTAGACCGATACTAGCTTGGAGCCTGCATTACTAGTGACGGGAGAGTTGTTGGTGCGCTCTCTCGGGACGGGGTCGTGCCAGGTAGGGCGGCCATGACCATTTTTATGGGGCACCGGACACAGCGTTGGTACCCCGTGCCAGTGGTATGTGATAAATATGGGAGCAAGGCTCCACGAAAATGTTATGTGAAATGTTGGGCACGGGGGTTACTGCCAATCGAGTGGACTCCATGTTAGTGTCGTCTAGGGAAAGGTAGTGATCGGGTGCTTACCCCAGGTACTTGAGGTATCGCGGGTCGTGGATGACACGGAAGTTCCCCGGATCTTGTGGGTACAGTGTGCAACCTCTGCAGAGTGTAAAACTATTTTAATAGCCATGTCCACGGTCAAGGACAGTTGGGCGGTGCTGCTTAGACTATGTCCATATGTTTCTGACAAACAACACCGTTTGGTGATATTGATGATGTGACTCGTGAGGAAGTCACAATGAGCTTGAGCATGAGTTGTTCATAACTCTTTCTTGATGTTGATGTCTGTAACCTCCTGATGCTTGTTGCAGACGCATTCCTGTCCTTGATAAATGTTGATCATACATACATGAGAAAAACTAGCTTTCCGCAACAATGCCAATTAAGCAGTAGAGCTTTGCATAATTATTTTGTTATCACTCTTGGGTTGCTTGCGAGTACATTCAAAGTACTCATTGGCTTGCCACTGGTATTTTATTGGCCAGGCATGAAAGAACAGGATGTGATGAAGAACACTTCGGTTACGAACATGCGAGCTAGGACGCTTCCCAGTCAGAATGCCTGTAGGGTTAAGGCAGATGGCATGGGTCCAAGTTATCGACGAAGATTTCCGCTGCGATGATATACTCAAGACTTGACCATAATGGTCCTACTTGTGTAAAACGAATGTATGGATGTAAGACTCTTGTTATTCAGCTTCTATGTGTTCAGTGAGCATTGATCTCTGGGATCACTGTACACGTGCATTCGGTGATCACGACTTATGAGTCGGGGTCTCCACAAGGGCTCATGTTTTACTATGGGCTGGAATTCCATGACTTGGCTCCGGAGTCCATCCTCCATATCTCATCGTTCATTGTTGTCTGCGAAGCCTTCCTCCGCACTACCCCTCACTTCGTATTGTGGCTCAAGACCTTTGACGTGGAGCCGAAGATGATCGAGGGGCGACTGGCAGAGTGCGCAGGGGCAGTTATAAGCAAGAGGGCTGATGCTCCATGGCCCAAGGGCTCCTTTCAAGAGGAGCTTGGTTTGTGGCACCAGGAGTGGTTCTACATCACCGCTCCTAGGGGCACCAGGCAGGTGGCGTCACCCGCCTTTCGCTCGGGCCCCCCACAACGGCTGGCGTCGTGGGTCAACAAAGGGCTTAACTGGGGGCCGTCCAAGGACGTGCCACTTTTGTAGGGCCGCATTCGAGACCTCCAAGAAAGGGAGATAAATCTGATGGTAGTGGCACAGGTTATGCTGATTCGGCGCCTTCTGCCCTGCAAACACCGCCCCCTCCGCCTGTGGGAATTTAATCCGGAGGGACCGCGAGCTCTTCAACACTTCATGGGTACAACACCCGTGGAGATGTATAAACTGTTCTTCGGATCACAAGAGATGTGTCCGGTCTTGACCGAGGATGCCGGCCTAAGCTGCAATCGCCCGGATACTCAAGTAAGTAGTCCTGTATCCGGACATACTGTCCGTTTATTTATAATAGATTTGCCTTTTAACCAGCTATCCCTTGAATAGGAGTGGACAGCGAAAGCAAAACTGATACGGTGTCCGGCCCCACTCCCCGAGACCACGCCAGATCCCGTGTTAGTCAAGATGTTGGAGGTTGCGCCTTCGGAAGAGGGCGAAGGGGAGAACAGGAAAACTACCGCCTCTGCTAAGGAGGCTCTCAAGAAGGGGGGATCAAGAATCCCTCCCTCCAGGGGGAGAAGAGGACCGCTTCCAAAGACCCGGAGGCTAAGGCCTCAAAGCGGGGGAAGAAATCTGCACCGGAAGGTCCTGTGCCAGGAGAAGCCCCGGCCGCACTGTCTCCCCAAGGGAATCAGCCCTCCAGCGAGCCGTAAGTGGAAAAAGGGGAGTTTTGTAATAAGAGACATCCCTATTTTTATTTGAGGATAACCGAAGTTTTTACCTCGTAGTTCGGATCTCTGCCCTTCTCAGCTGAGCTCATCTTCGGGGGATCTTCGTCCGGAGATGATGGAGAGCGAGACGCCTCCATCTGCCGCGCCGTCAGGCGGGGCGGACGACCCTGAGGTGTCGTCGCGGAGGGTCTCCCCTAGTCCGGCGGGGCCGGAGAGTTCGGCACCAACTGGTGTGCGGCCGGAGGAGCTGAAGAATCTGCTTGAGAGAGCGTCTATCTCAGAAGATCACCGTACATTAATGAGTATGGTGATTGAAAGAATTTCATCCACTGAGAGCGGGTTACATGAGGCCGTCAGAAGTTTGCTGACGGGGTTTGAGGTACGTAAAAATGACATACCATTTGACAGTTTTTGCACGTAGAGTGTGCCCTGTATAGATAGTAGTCCCTGAGACTCGGTACGTTGTCAGGAATGACAACGTGCCGAGGATCATAATCTCAGTGTTAAGATGTCGCTGGTCCTATTCAGGGGGCGGAGCATTCGGTGGCCAGCCGGACTGATAGAGTTGCCGAACTGAAGCGGCAACTGGACGTAGCAGATGCGGACATCGCGTTGGTCAATAAGCGACTTGACGAGTCACAAGGTGGGTGGTTTCTCCGCGGTCACCTGGTAAGGGAGCTGATGCCCACGCCTTACAATGTGTATGCTTGATGCAGATGGCGCCGCTGCTATGGAGGGCCTTCGGGCAGAGCTTGCTCGAGCCAAGGAGCAAGCCAGAAGGAGTGATGCGGCTGCCTCGAAGGCAGCCGAAGAGCTAAAAGCCGAAAAGGCTGCTCACTGTCGAAGCAGGGAGGAGATGGCCGGAATGGCCGTGAAGCTGAAGGATGCTACCGACCGCTGTGAGGTTCTTGAAAGAGAACGCCGAGTGGGGCCAGAGGACCTGAAGAAGGCCACCGCCGAAGCCAAGGATGCCCGTTCTGCAATGAGGGCTATAAAGGAGGAGCTGCGTCAGGCCGGAGACATTGCGGCTGGAAAGCCCTTTCTGCTGCGTAGGAAGTTCACGAATCCGAAGTATGCTCAGTTGGGCCAATTGTGGGGTGCGGAGGATCCTTATCTGAATTTGGCGGCGAGTGCGGCAGACGCAGTCATGCACTTCCGAAGCCAAAAGGATCACGAAACGGAAGAGCTTTTTTGGTCTCAATTCCATAGTCCGGAGCGTCCACTTCCGTTAACCGATCGGTTGGCTGAGTGGGCTGAGCTGAATAGGTTGTCCGGACTTGCCATGAAGGATGTCGTGGCTCATCTGTGGCCGGAAAGGCCCAAGCCGAAGAGTTATTTTGGCTTAGTGCAGCAATTCCTTGATGCGGTGCTGCATATCAAGGCGATGAAGCGGTCGGCATCCATAGAGGGTGCACGGATGGCTCTCGCCCGTGTCAAAACATACTGGGCAGAGATGGATGCCACCAACGTTGCATCCCGGGATTCGGACAGAAGCCGATTACCCGACGAGCACTATTTTGAGGAAGTCCTGCGGGGCGCTCGTTTAGTAGAGTCACAGTGCTCGAAAAACGTTATGTTCAAATGACATGTACGATAAAACTATATTTATAATATAAGAGCTTTTTATACTTGTGCGTTCAAGTGTTGAAATATCTCCTGTGCGGCCGTTAATGTATATGTATATATAACCTGAAAGATGGCAGTCTTCGGCTTCAGCCCCCACGCACATGGTGCGGGGGTGTTTGCAAAAAAGCGCATTTTCAAACTTAATCCAACGTCTTGGTCCTGTGAAGGAGGTGATAGCGTAGCAAACTAGGCAACCGGACTATAATGCTTTATCACTTTCACTTAGCCATAGGATTTCGAAGGCGGGGCTACGATATAGCCCCTAGGGGCACCGCGCTCTCCGAATTTGGGGCGCGTGTGTGCCTGACCGGGAAACGGTCCTTCGTCAAAGCGGAGGAATTCTAGACATTCCGGTAGTCGATCGAGTGGTTGACCAGTCTCTCGCTTTATCATGACAGTCAATTTTCGGCTTTCTCTACTGAGGTGCTCGCCAGGCCGAACCGGGGCACAATCGCAGTAGTTCTCCTGGTGTCGCGTTAGCCGATAATACGGAACGTAAGGCAGCAAAACACAGGAGCCGGACAAACCCAACATTTGACCAAAGACATGATTCGGAGCTGATGCATATAAGGCCTAACTCGAGACACCGAACACTCCCTAAGGTATTCGGTCTTTATGGAAACGGGCAGAACGATGCCCTAAGACCTTAGTGCCCAGGTACGGGCGAAATCTTCTGACGTGGCCGATGCCAAAACTTCAGCCTCCTCCTCGGTTATGGTAAGAAACCGGGGGATGTGTATCAATAAGAGACAGTAAAAAAGGTTTACGCAGGGTCTTAATCTGAAAAGAATCCTTGCAACGGGTCCCTGCTGCACGTCTGCACCTGTGTCTCCGTTGTGCTGTATCCTAGACGGGTGTAGCACGTTGTTCATCTATAAAAGAGAAGAACTTAGTTTGAAGAAAGATCGTGCGAAAAAATGTATTTAAAATAGAGTATGGTTTAAAAGATGAATGAAGTTGAGCTTTATTGGCTCTCATTGTTCATGCGTGCAGCCCCTTGTGAAGGGGTATGCTGCTAGGAAGCCCGTTGTTTATTTATGCCGGACTCGCCTAACCGTGTCCGAGGTCTGAATGACCTGTTTTAGGGGCTTTGATCAGCAAGGCCGGATTAGTGTGTGGCTGTCAGGGCAGTCTCACGTTCTTCCGTGGTCGAGAACACTCGAAGTTACCTTTTAATGAGATGATGCCGCATGGACCGGGCATTTTAAGTGTAAGAGACGCATAATGCGGTATTGCGTTAAAGCGGGCGAAAGCTTCGCGTACCAATAGTGCTTGATGGCTACTTTTAAATTGGGCGATATGGAAGGTTAGCTTTTCGCGACGGAAGTTGTCGGGTGAACCGAACACAACTTCTAGTGGTAAGGAGCCCGTACAATTGGCATAAGAGCCTGGCGTCACTCCTTTAAAGGAGGTGCTGCTATGGTGAATTTTGGTAGGGTCTATCCCCATTCCGCGGATTGTGTCCTGGTATAGCAGGTTTATATCACTGCCACCATCCATTAGGACTTGTGTAAACTGTAGTCCGTCGATTATAGGATCCAATATCAAAGCGGTCCCTCCTGCATTTCGAATACTTCTAGAGTAATCCTGATGGTCGAAAGTAATTGGTTTTGACATCCAATTTCGGGACTCCGCTGGGGTGGACCGTGCGGCGCGTACTTTAGTAGGTGCCGCGCTATTTTTCCGTGTTATCACATGAAGTGAGTTCACTGTTTTGACTTCTTGTGGGAAAGTCTTCTGTTTTCCAGCGCTCTACTTGTGGGGTTCGTCATCGTCTTCGCTTGGTGTGTCGAGCCCCTTGTGTTTGGCGTTAAGTCAGCCAGACTACTTGAAGACCCAACAATCTCTGTGGGTATGGTTTGCAGGCTTCCCGGGGGTACTGTGGATTTGACATATCCTGTCCAAGATTTTGTTTAGGTTGGATAGCTCGTCACTGTTGTCCTTAAGAGGCAGTGTTTTGTTATTTGGCCGAGAGCTTTTGAACCCGGCGTTGACCGCCGTGCTCTTTGGGCCATTTTCCTTAGTCCGGCGCTGATCTTTTCTGCGCCGTGGTTTCCCATTTCCATCCCTGACCTCGGATGTACTCGGGTTGCTGGTGCTGTGTCTTGCCAGCCAGCTGTCCTCCCCCGCGCAAAAGTGGGTCATGAGGCTTGTCAGCGCGGCCATTTTCCTTGGCTTTTCCTGGCCTAGGTGTCTGGCGAGCAATTCGTCTCGAACGTTATGTTTGAAAGCTGCTAAGGCTTCGGCGTCCAGACAGTCGACTATTTGGTTCTTTTTGGTGAGCAACCTGTTCCAGAATTTATGGGCTGACTCTCCGGACTGTTGAGTTATTTGACTTAAATCGTCTGCATCCGGAGGGCGGACATAAATCCCCTGAAAATTTGCTCGAAATGCATCCTCGAGCTCTTCCCAACTTCCAATGGTATTTTCTGGGAGGCTTTTGAGCCAATGCCGAGCTGGCCCTTTGAGCTTGAGGGGTAGGTAATTTATGGCATGGAGATCGTCTCCTCTAGCCATATGTATGTGTAGGATATAATCCTCAATCCAGACTCCGGGGTCTGTTGTTCCGTCGTATGCCTCTATGTTTATGGGTTTGAATCCCGCTGGAAATTCATGATCCAGTACCTCATCGGTGAAACATAGGGGGTGTGCGGCGCCCCTATATTTAGGTGTACCGTTGTTTTTGAATACTCGACGTGTTGTGTTGCTCCCTGGAGCCTTCTTTCTTGGCCCATAGATGGACCTGACCGGGCCATCCTTTTTACGAGGATCCTTATGTGGATCGTGTGCCGGCTTGTGTGCTGTGCCACTTGCCGCTCCTTGCTTGTCATGTGGTCATCTATCCGACCAGACGGCCTCTTTGTTCTTTGACTGTGGGGGCTCTATGGCCTCCTCGTCGAATTCGGGCAACAGCTTGCGCTTCGGGTAGCTCTTTGCTTGGTAACTATCGCCGTATTTATCTGCGGTCTTGAGTACTTTGCTCCATCTCATTCTGAGTATGTCCTCCGCTGTTTTGAGCTTCCACTTCTGCTTCTTCAAACTTCTTGTAGTGGCGACGAGCCTTTTGTGGAGGTTCTTATGCTCCCGTGATGTGTTCGGCGTGAGATCATCTGGACTGTTGTTTTCGCCGGGGATGGGTTGCTCGTCCAATTCATTCTGTTCGGACGGTTGCTTGGTGGCATGTTTGTCGTCCATTGGTTCGCCCTGCTCTACGGCTGGGTCTTTATTGGTGCTGTTGTTATCGATGTAGGACTTCCGGCGGCGTTTGCGTCGGCGTTTTGGCTGTTTTTCGGGGGAATTATCCTTTGCCGCGTCCCGTTGTTCCTCGTTATTGCTTCCTTTTGGTGTATCCACCATGTATACATCATGAGCTGAGGTGGCTCTCCAGTGCCCCATAGGCGCTGGTTCTCCGGCATTGTCGTCCATACCGTCGATGTCTTCGGGGTCGAAGTCTAGCATGTCGGTTAGGTCGTCGACAGTGGCTACAAAGTGGGTGGTGGGTGGGCTTTGAATTTCTTCGTCGTCCGCATCCCAACCATCCTGACCGTAGTCCGGCCAGGGCTCTCCTGATAATGAGAGATACTTTAGTGAATTCAGGATGTCGCCAAAAGGCGAGTGCTGAAAGATGTCCGCAGCAGTGAACTCCATGATCGGCGCCCAATCAGATTCGATTGGTAGGGGCGCGGGAGGTTCGGAGTCCGGCGAGGAGTCCAGCACCTCGGAGTCACGGGCTTCACAAGGGTCAAGGTCGGTATTCGGCTCCATCGCCGTAGAGGTAGCAGCCCCCAGGCAGTGTCTAGCCACCCATCCTCGATTGGCGCAGTCGGCTCTGGGTTAAGGGTCGGAGCGGACTCGTGTGCGGCCTCCAGGGCACTGTCCGGCTGCAGAGCTAAATCATGCCCATCGTGACAGTGCGGCGCGCTCGGCTGTGGCTCGAATCCGTCGAAGATCAAGTCTCCGCGGATGTCGGCCGTGAAGTTCAAACTTCCAAATCTGACCTGATGGCCAGGGGCATAGCTTTCAATCTGCTCCAGATGGCCAAGCGAATTGGCCCACAGTGCAAAGCCGCCGAATACGAAGATCTGTCCAGGGAGAAAAGTCTCACCCTGGATCGTGTTGTTGTTGATGATCGAAGGAGCCATCGGGCCTATAGGTGACGACACAGAGGAACTCTCAATGAAATCACCAATGTCGGTGTCAAAACCGGCGGATCTCGGGTAGGGGGTCCCGAACTGTGCGTCTAGGCGGATGGTAACAGGAGACAAGGGACACGATGTTTTTACCCAGGTTCAGGCCCTCTCGATGGAGGTAAAACCCTACTCCTGATTGATTGATATTGATGATATGGGTAGTACAAGAGTGGATCTACCACGAGATCAAGGAGGCTAAACCCTAGAAGCTAGCCTATGGTATGATTGTTGTTCCATCCTATGGACTAAAACCCTCCGGTTTATATAGACACCAGAGAGGGCTAGGGTTACACAGAGTCGGTTACAATGGTAGGAGATCTACATATCCGTATTGCCAAGCTTGCCTTCCACGCCAAGGAAAATCCCATCCGGACACGGGACGAAGTCTTCAATCTTGTATCTTCGTAGTCTGGAGTCCGGCCAATGATGATAGTTCGGCTATCCGGACACCCCCTAGTCCAGGACTCCGTCAACGTGTCTCGCCATAAGCGAAAGGGTCCGGATAACCAAGCCGCATTGGCCGCCATGCTTATGGGCCTTTATAAGGGAGAGGAAGAAGATGTTGTCCGTCTACACTGCCGGGACAGTTTCTCCATGCACAACCTCGTTTACTGGGTAAGTTTAGTCATTCAACATCTTTTTATCATTGAGATGCATTAACTGAATAATCTGGTTGTTTCAAAAACAGTCGTGGAGGAAGGTAGTCGAGAACATCCATTGCCCTCCTCCCCAACCAGAGGACCACGCTCTTCATGAAGACCCCAGATTCCATGAAGATTCAGGTATATTTGTGGAGTTTGAAGATGGAGTCTATTACCAAGTGAGCCTTGACGGCTCGAAGGTAGCCATCATGGCCGCTTACCCCGATCTCTACCCCTTCGTCAAGTTAAGTGTCCGGAAATCAAAAAGGGGTGTCATTTTCGCACATAACTTATTCTCCGCATTGGACCGCACTGCACAGGATCGATGCTCAGCGAACCCTACCCACAGTCGGTCAACAAGAAGAAGAACGACACCCTCAAGAGGTGCTCGTGCGAAGCGAAAGGAAGCCGGGAACGCCACTGAGCCTACTCCATCACCAAAAAGGTATGTGCCTTATTTCATATTTAGGCGCGAAGCCGAATTGTCATTTTTTTATCCTCCTTCTATTATCTCAGGATGGGTACCCGGCGGACCATAAACAAAATCCTGGCTAGCCGGGCCGCAGCCAATCTGATGTTGGAGATGTCGACTAGGACCAGGGTGCATGTTGACGCGGCGCAGACCCATTTGCCCCATCAAGAACCGGATGAGGTGTCCGTCACCAACTCCAAAGTGGAAAGTGCGATGAATCATCGGCACTTGAAAGAAACTCTGTGCACCCCTGCTTTAACAGAGCCGGAGTTTACCGCCCTTAGCACCGTGGGCTCATACATCCGAGCTGCCCGGGACGGACTTACAGGAGTCGCTCGCCTGATCTCAAAAGATATACATGTATAAATTTACATAAAATTAGTAGATAGATAGCAGTAGCCCCCAAGACTTAAAGTGGGTGGAAAAACCGATTTGAGGATCGTTTATGACCACAGGTTCTCAAGGAGAAGAGCAGTGCATTGTCCCATGAGCTCGAGACAAGCCAGACACAGCTAAATGTCATTATCTTCGAGCTTGAAGAAATGAAGGGTGCCCCAATGTATTTTAGCAAAGATAAAAAACTAGAAGAAGAAGTGAAGAAGCAGGCTAAAGAGATAAAGAGCTTAAAGGCTCAACTCTTGGAGGCACAACAGGAAAACCCAAAGCTGAAGGGCGGCATATTCGATATGACTTGTGAACCATCTGAATTATTGATATAATCATATAATGTGAAATGTTATAGTTCGGTTGATATAGGTATGTTGACCGTCCGCCACAAGGAGGACGTGTCCGGGCTGCAAAGCGATGTTCTAGAGGAACTGTCAAATCTGCACGAGCGTGCCCGGAAGGCCATGAAGAATATGGCCAAAGCCTTATGGCCTTCCGATGCCCCTCTAGAAAGTATGGAGGGGTTGGTAGATCGGTTCAAGGGGCTCGGCGTCGATTCGAGCTGTGGAAGACATCCACATGCCGTGAAGGTGCACGAGAGGCATGGGCCATGGTGAACACACGCTACACCGGACTTGATCCGAACGAAATGGCCCGAGTTGGACCTCAATGACCTAACAGGAAGGAAATTACTGTAAGCTTAGTATATGACCAAGTAATGACAGTGGCAAAATATTCGCAACAAGATTGTAAATTAGATAGTCTACTAGATGGCGTAGAAAGAGAGTAGGCATTCGATTCTATATACTTATACAAAAAGTTTCATCGCAGGCCTTCGGCTTCTACCTTCAAACCAAGAAGTTGGAGTGTTTCCATATACCATATTTTTAACTAAGAAACGTTTAGTATCTTTGGAAACCAGGCAATCCGGTCATATTGCTCGAACAGACAAAAAGTGTTCGGGGATTTATGTTATTTTACTTTTTAACGTAAGAAACATCTTCCAAGAAAAATATTTCCATTAGGGTTTCCTTTCCTTGGGCTGGCATGCCAAATGATGCATACCTAGGCTCGTATCCGATGTATAGGCAACCAATTACATAGTTTTTCCAGAAACAGTCTGTTGTATATGTGCCGACCAATTATTCCCTTAAGAATGCTTGCTTTCGGTTTCACCCTTCTGAGGTACAGGTCCGGATAACCCGGTTGTAGCAATCGCAGAGGTACTCCCTTTACACCCTAGCCGAACAATCGGGAACATAGGGTATAAACACAGGAGCAAGGCAACCCATCTTGGCAAAAACTTAAGTCATAAAGGTGTATAAAATGGCAGAAGCAACAACCGTTATGGACGAAAGAAGCTTATAAGCTTTTCAACAAATTGCTTCTTTAAGAGAAGCCCCCATGTATGGTGGGGTGTATACATTTAAAGATGTGTACCCCGAACAATGCGGTCGATCTGTACATACATTTGAGAAGAAAAGGGGAAAAAATTAAAAAGGAAGAGAAAAAAAGGAAAAAAACTAGTTTAAAATGAAACCTGAGGCCGAACTATGTGTAAAATCTTCGGAGCCGGGCAATGTTCCATGGGTTCGGCTCAAGGCGATTATAATTTGCATTGCGAAGGCGATAGGCTCCTCCAATAAGGACTTCATCTATGATGAAGGGGCCCTCCCATTTGGGTTTGAGCTTATCTTTTTTCTTCTCCGGGAGGCGTAGAACAAGTTCTCCGACATTGTATGTCTTAGCCCGTACTTCTCTGCTTTGGTAACGCCTAGCCTGTTGTTGATAAAATGCGAAACGAGCTTTAGCAACATCGTGCTCCTCGTCGAGTCCATCTAGGTCATCCTGCTGATCTAATTCGACTTCTCTCTCTTCGTACATGCGCACTCTAGGTGAGTCATTAATAATATCGTAGGGCAATACAGCCTCTACGCCGTACACCATAAAGAAAGGTGTGTATCCGGTCGTTCGATTGGGCGTGGTCCAGAGTCCCCAAAGTACGGAATTGAGTTCCTCAACCCAGTGCTGGTTTGATTCTCGTAAAGAGCACACTAGTCTGGGGCTTATTACCACTCATGATCAGACCATTGGCCCTTTCAACTTGGTCGTTTGTTTGAGGGTGGTATACGGATGCGTAGTTGAGTTTAATGCCCAACTTAGCGCACCAAGATTTCTCCTCATCAGTTATGAAGTTAGAGCCTTATCCATGATGATATTGTGTGGGACACCATAACGGTGGACTACGCCATATATAAAGTCGATCACTGGTCCGGCCTCAACTATTTTTATTGGTTTGGCCTGTATCCATTTAGTGAATTTATCAACCATGACCAGCAAGTATTTCTTTTTGTGGCTTCCCCCTTTAAGGGGTCCAACCATATCAAGCCCCCAGACCGCAAAGGGCCAAGTAATGGGGATTGTTCTTAATGCAGTGGGGGGCATGTGGCTTTGATTGGCGAAAAGCTGATAGCCCACACGATGTTGGACAAGGGTTGAACGCCTGCTCGAGCCATGGGCCCGAAAAACCCTGTCCAGAATGCCTTGCTTATGAGGGCTCGAGCTGCGGCATGATGACCGCCGAGGCCAGCATGTGTTTCTGCCAAGAGCTGCCTTCCCTCTTCTTCAGAGATACACCTTTGAAGGACTCCGGTAGTACTTCGTTTATAAAATTCACCCTCATGTACTTTCAAGGCTTTAGAGCGCCGAACTATGCATCGAGCTTCATTTTGATCGTCTGGAAGCTCGTGCCTATTAAGGTACGCCAGGAATGGTTCGGTCCAGGGAGCGATAACCGCCATGGTCTCATGAGCAGAGGGTGTTATCTCGATATCCAGACCCCCGATGGTGTCTGCATTGTGTTTGACAGTTGGGGTTGTGATCAGGTTCGTATTGCCTTCTTTGCTCTCACCCTGCCACACAATGGATGGCTTAAAGAGCCTTTACACAAAGGTGTTAGGTGGCACAAGATTGCACTTAGCACCCATATGAGCGAGGATGTCGGTTGCCTAATTACTCTCTGGAGCGACATGATGAAATTCCAGTCCTTCGAACCGGGCTGATATTTTTAATATGGCGTTTTTATATGCCGCCATTTTTGGGTCCTTTGCATTGAATTCTCCGTTGACCTAGGAAATTGCGAGGTTGTAATCACCATGTGCCTCCAGGCATTGTATACCCATGGAGACAGCCATGCGAAGACCATGTAACAGCGCCTCGTATTCGGCTGCATTGTTGTAGTCCGTATACATAATTTGTAGTACATAGCGGACAGTGTCCCCAGTAGGGGATGTGAGGATGACGCCAACCCCCAGTCTGGCCAGCATTTTAGATCCGTCGAAGTACATAATCCAATTGGAATATGAGCTATACTCTTTAGGGAGTTCGACCTCCGTCTATTCAGCAATAAAGTCAGCTAATACCTGCGATTTAATAACCCGACGTGGCTTGTATACAATTTCAAACGGTAAAAGCTTGATGGCCCATTTGGCTATGCGGCTAGTGGCGTCCCTGTTATAGATAATGTCATTGAGTGTTACTTCAGATGCCACTATGATCGAAGATTCTTGAAAGTAGTGTCACAGTTTACAGGATGCCATGAAGACTGTGTAGGCTATCTTCTGGTAGTGGGGTTATCGGGGTTTGCAAGGTGTAAGGACCTCCAATACATAATAGACTGGTTTTTTGGTGCGGAATTTATGTCCCTCTTCCCCTCATTCGATGACGAGCACAACACTAATCACTTGGTTAGTTACTGAAATATATAACAACATGGGCTCTCCAACACCTGGTGCATCTAGGATTGGGTTTCTTGCAAGAAGGGCTTTAATCTCTTCTAGTCCGGCTGTGGCAGCGTCCGTCCATTTGAAGTTGTTTGTGCATCGTAATAGCTTGTAGAGTGGTAGCACCTTTTCTCCCAATTTGGAGATAAAGCGGCTTAAGGCCGCGATGGAACTAGCTAGCTTCTGGACTTGCTTTATGTCTGTTGGTATGGCCAATTGTGAGAATGCTCAGATCTTGGCTGGGTTTGCTTCCATTCCTCTATGGGAAACAATGAACCCGAGCAGCTTTCCGGCTGGAACTCTGAGGACACATTTTTCTGGATTAAGCTGTATGTCGTATGTTTGGAGGTTGTCGAAGGTGAGGCGAAGATCGTCCACCAGTATCTCGACGTGCTTTGTCTTGATGACCATTTCATCCACATATGCTTTGACCATTTTGCCTATTTTCTTTTCCAGGCAAGTTTGAATCATGCGCTGGTAGGTAGCCCCAGCGTTTTTTTAGTCCGAAGGGCATAATGTTGAAGCAGAAGGGACCATAAGGGGTGATGAACGCGGTTGCAGCCTGGTCCAATTCCTTCATCTTAATCTGATGGTATCCGGAATAGGTGTCGAGGACACACAAAGAGTTGTGCCCTGCAGTTGCATCAATAATTTGGTCAATGCGAGGCAATGGGAAGGGGTCTTTAGGGCAAGCGTTGTCGAGGTCCTTGAAATCGACACACATGCGCCAGGATTTCTCTTTTCTTTGGTACCATAACCAAGTTCGCTAGCGAATCCGAATGTTTAATTTCCCTAATAAACCCAGCCTGTGACAACTTGGCTAGCACTGATCCCATGGCTTGACGCTTGCGTTCGGATAATCGCCGTAATGTCTGCTTCACGGGTTTGAATCCCTTGATTACATTAAGAATGTGTTCAGCCAGTCTTCATGGGATGCCAGGCATGACTGAAGGGTGCCAGGCAAAGATATCCCAATTCTCTCGCAGGAATGTGTGTAGGCTGGCGTCCACTGCCGGATCTAGCTGTGCTCCGATAGATGTTGTTTCATTAGGGTCCGTCCGGTGCACTTGGAATTTGACTATTTCCTCGCCTGGCTTGAAAGATGTGGATTTGGATCTCTTATCAAGGATCACATCGTCCCTATTCATCATGGACCGTAGGGTGGTTAATTCCTCCACCGCTAGGGCTTTGGATAGTGCCTTGAGGGCCAAGGATACAGTTTGGTTTTTGCTACCTCTTGAGCTTGCGTTGGTTTTCCCTTGAAGAGGAAAGGGTGATGGAGCAAAGTAGCGTAAGTATTTCCCTCAGTTTTGAGAACCAAGGTATCGATCCAGTAGGAGACAATGCACAAGTCACCGGATACCTGCACAAACAATCAACAACTTGCACCCAACGTGATAAAGGGGTTGTCAATACCTTCACGGTCACTTGCGAAAGTGAGATCTGATAGAGATAGATAAACGGTAAAGTATATATTTTTGGTATTTTTGGTTTATAGATCGGAAAGTAGAAGATTGCAAAATAATAGATCGGAAATTAGGAAGATCTAAATGATATTAAATAATATGGAAAAGAGACCAGGGGGCCATAGCTTTCACTAGTGGCTTCTCTCACGATAGCAAATATTACGATGGGTGAACATATTACTGCCCAGCAATTGATAGAAAAATGCATAGTTATGATGGTATCTAAGGCAATGATCATGAACACAGGCATCACGTCCGTGTCAAGTAGACCGACTCCTTCCTGCATCTACTACTATTACTCCAAACATCGACCACTATCCAGCATCCATCTAGAGTATTAACTTCATAAATAATGGAGTAACGCATTAAGTAAGATGACATGATGTAGAGGAATTAACTCAAGCAATATGATGAAAACCCCATCTTTTTATCCTCGATGGCGACAATACAATACATGCCTTGCTACCCCTACTGTCACTGGGAAAGGACACCGCAAGATTGAACCCAAAGCTAAGCACTTCTCCCATTGCAAGAAAGATCAATCTAGTAGGCCAAACTAAACCGATAATTCGAAGAGACTTGCAAAGACATCCAATCATGCATATAAGAATTTAGAGAAGAACCAAATAGTATTCATAGATAATCTGATCATAAATCCACAATTCATCGGGATCTCGACAAACACACCGCAAAAAATATTGCATCAAATAGATCTCCAAGAACATCGAGGAGAACATGGTATTGAGAATCAAAGAGAGAGAATAAGCCATCTAGCTAATAACTATGGACCCGAAGGTCTATGGTAAACTGCTCATGCTTCATCAGAGAGGTAATGGTGTTGATGTAGAAGCCCTCCGTGATCGAATCCCCCTCTGGCAGGACGCTGAAACAGGTCCCTAGATGGGATCCCATGGGTACAGAAGGTTGCGGCGGTGGAAAAGTGGTTTCGTGGCTCTTCTGGATGTTTTCATGTTATAAGAGTATATATAGGTGAAGGAACTAGGTCGGGGGAGCTACGAGGAGCCTACGATATAGGGGCACACCCTACCCCCCTGGGCGCGCCCTCCTACCTCGTGGCCACCTCATTGCATCTCTGACTTCATCTCCAACTCTCCTGGTTTGCTTTCGGTCCAAGAAAGATCATCGCGAAGGTTTCATTCCGTTTGGACTCCGTTTGGTATTCCTTTTCTGCAGAACTCTAAGCAAAAAAACATAAACTGGCACTGGCCCTCGGTTAATAGGTTAGTCACAAAAAAAATATAAAATAGCATATAAATGCCTATTAAACATCCAAAACAGATAATATAACAACATGGAACAATCAAAAATTATAGATATGTTGGAGACGTATCAAGCATCCCCAAGCTTAATTCCTGCTCGGCCTCGAGTAGGTAAATTATAAAAATAGAATTTTTGATGTGGAATGCTACCTAACATATTTATCCATGTAATTTATTGTGGCATGAATGTTCAGATCTGAAAGATTCAAAACAAAAGTATAATATTGACATAAAAACAATAATACTTCAAGCATACTAACAAGGCAATCATGTCTTCTGAAAATAACATGGCCAAAGAAAGCTATGCCTACAAAATCATATAGTCAGGTATGCTCTATCATCACACAAAATATTTAAATCATGCACAACCCCGATTTCAGCCAAGCAATTGTTTCATACTTTAGTATTTTCAAACTTTTTCAACTTTCACGCAATACATGAGCGTGATCCATGGACATAGCACTATAGGTGGAATAGAATGGTGGTTGTGGAGAAGACAAAAAGGAGAAGATAGTCTCACATCAACTAGGTGTATTAACGGGCTATGGAGATGCCCATCAATAGATATCAATGTTAGTGAGTAGGGATTGCCATGCGACGGATGCACAAGTGCTATAAGTGTATGAAAGCTCAAAAAGAAACTAAGTGGGTGTGCATCCAACTTGCTTGCTCACGAAGACCTAGGGCACTTTGAGGAAGCCCATCATTAGAATATACAAGCCAAGTTCTTATAATGAAAATTCCCACTATTATATGAAAGTGACAACATAGGAGACTCTCTATTATGAAGATCATGGTGCTGCTTTGAAGAACAAGTGTGGAAGAAGGATAGTAACATTGTCTATTCTCTCTTTTTCTCTCATTTTTTTATTTGGGCCTTCTTTTTTTATGGCCTCTTTTTTTTCGCCCGGAGTCTCATCCCGACTTATGGGGGAATAATAGTCTCCATCATCCTTTCCTCACATGGGACAATGCTCTAATCATGAAGATCATCACACTTTTATTTACTTACAACTCAAGAATTACAACTCAATGCTTAGAACAAAATATGACTCTATGTGAATGCCTCTGGCGGTGTATCGGGATGTGCAATGATTCAAGAGTGACATGTATGAAAAAATTATGAACGGTGGCTTTGCCACAAATACGATGTCAACTACATGATCATGCAAAGCAATATGACAATGATGGAGCGTGTCATAATAAATGGAATGGTGGACATTTGCATGGCAATATATCTCGGAATGGCTATGGAAACGCCATAATAGGTAGGTATGGTGGCTGTTTTGGGGAAGGTAATGGTGGGTGTTATGGTACAGGCGAAAGTTGCGCGGCACAAGAGAAACTAGCAATGGTGGGAGGTTGAGAGTGCGTATAATCCATGGACTCAATGTTAGTCATAAAGAACTCACATACTTATTGCAAAAATCTACAAGTCATCAAGACAAAGTAATACACGCATGCTCCTAGGGGAAGGGTTGGTAGGAGTTAACGATCACGTGATCCCGACCTCCACTCATAAGGAAGACAATCAATAAATAAATCATGTTTCAACTTCATCACATAACGGTTCACCATATGTGCATGCTATGGGAATCACAAACTTTAACACAATTATCTCTCAAATTCACAATTACTCCACTAGCATGACGCTAATATCACCATCTTCATATCTCAAAACAATCATAAAGAATCAAACTTCTCATAGTATTCAATGCACTTCATATGAAAGTTTTTATTATATCCATCTTGGATGCCCATCATATTGGGACTAGTTTTATAACCCAGGCAAATTACCATGGTGTTCTAAAAGACTCTCAAAATAATATAAGTAAATCATGAGAGTTTGAAAATTTCTATAAAATAAATCCACCGACGTGCTTTAAAAAGATAAAAGTGAAGCACTAGAGCGATATTGCCTAGCTCAAAAGATATAAGTGAAGCACATAGAGTATTCTAATAAATCACGATTCATGCATGTCTCTCCCAAAAGGTGTGTACAGTAAGGATGATTTTGGTAAACTAAAAAGCAAAGACTCAAATCATACAACATGCTCCAAGCAAAACACATATGATGTGGTGAATAAAAATATAGCCTCAAGTAAAGTTACCGACAGACGAAGATGAAAGAGGGGATAACTTCCGGGGCATCCCCAAGCTTAGTCTTTTGGTTGTTCTTGAATATTACCTTGGGATGCCTTGGTCATCCCCAAGCTTAGGCTCTTGCCACTCCTTACTCCATAGTCCATCAAATCTTCACCCAAAACTTGAAAACTTCACAACACAAAACTCGACAGAAAATCTCATGAGCTCCGTTAGTATAAGAAAATAAATCACCACTTTAAGGTACTGTTGCAAACTGATTATTTATTTATATTTGTGTAATATATACTGTATTCCACCTTCTCCATGGTTCATACCCCCCGATACTACCCATAGATTCATCAAAATAAGCAAACAGCACGCGAAAAACAGAATCTGTCAAAAACAGAACAGTCTGTAGTAATCTGTAACTCTCGAATACTTCAGTAACTCCAAAAATTCTGAAATAAATTGGTGGACGTGAGGAATTTGTCTATTAATCGTCTGCAAAAAAATCAACTCAAAAGCACTCTTCTATTAAGAAATGACAAATAATATCCTGAGTGCAAAAGTTTTTGTTTTTCAGCAAGATCAAGTTAAGTTTCACCCAAGTCTTTCCAAAGGTTCTACTTGGCACAAACACTAATTAAAACATAAACCACATCTAACCAGAGGCTAGATGAATTATTTATTACTAAACAGGAGCAAAAATCAAAGAACAAATATAAAATTGGGTTGCCTCCCAACAAGCGCTATTGTTTAACACCCTTAGCTAGGCATTTGTAATTTTAATGATGCCCACATAAAAGAGAAGAAGTGAAGCACAAAGAGAGCATCATAAAACACATGACAAACACATCTAAGTCTAACATACTTCCTATGCATAGCCATTTTATAAGAAAACAAATCAAGGCAAGCAAAAACTAGCATATGCAAGGATGAACAAAGAGACGATAGCCATCTCAACATGAAGAGGTAATTTACTAACATGAAAATTTCTACAACCATATTTTCCTCTCTCATAGTAATTACATGTAGGATCATAAGCAAAATCAACAAAATATCTATCACATAACATATTCTCAACACGATCCACATGCATGCAAAGTTGTCATTCTTCCAAAATAGTGGGATTAACATTAACTAAAGTCATGACCCCTCCAAACCCACCTTTATGAAAAATTTCATAAAATTGAACACTCTCCAAATATGTGGGATCTAAAGTTGACACTATTACAAACCCACTTTAAATATTATTGCAAACATTATTATCAATCTCATATTCGTCATGGGGCTTAAATAAATTTTCAAGATCATAAGAAGAATCACCCCAGTCATGGTCATTGCAACAAGTAGTGGACATAGCAAAATTAGTATCCCCAAGCTTAGGGTTTTGAATATTTTTAGCATAATTGACATCAATAGAATTTATAGTAAAATCATTACAATCATGCTTTCTATTCGAGGAGCTATCGTGAATCTCTTCATCAATTTCTTCATCATAATTTTTAGATTCACGAATTTCAAGCAAAACTTCATAAAGATAATCTAGTGCACAAAACTCACTAGCAATTGGTTCATCATAATTGGATCTTTTAAAAAGATTCACATATTGATGAGGATCCATAAACTTTTAGCAAGCGAAGAAGCAAGCAAAAAGAAGGCACATTGTAACACAAGCAAACAAAAGATCGAACGGAAGAAGGGCAAAGAAAAGTCAAAGGTTTTTGAAAATCGTTTTAGAAGTGGGGGGGAGGAAAACGGGAGGTGAATGGCGAATAATGTAATGCAAGGGAGAAGAGTTTATGATGGGTAGTTGGTATGGCTTGACTTGACGTAGATCTCCCCGACAACGGTGCCAGAAATCCTTCTTGCTGCCTCTTGAGCTTGCGCTGGTTTTCCCTTGAAGAGGAAAGGGTGATGCAGCAAAGTAGCGTAAGTATTTCCCTCAGTTTTGAGAACCAAGGTATCAATCCAGTAGGAGACAACCCACCAGTCACCGAATACCTGCACAAACAATCAACAACTTGCACCCAACATGATAAAGGGGTTGTCAATCCCTTCACGGTCACTTGCAAAAGTGAGATCTAATAGAGATAGATAAACGATAAAGTAAATATTTTTGGTATTTTTGGTTTATAGATCGGAAATTATGGTAGATCAGAAACTAGCCAGATGTAAACGAGATTAAATAATAAAGAAAAGAGACTCGGGGGCCATAGGTTTCACTAGTGGCTTATCTCATGATAGCAAATATTATGGTGGGTGAACAAATTGTTGCCGGGCAATTGATAGAAAAGCACATAGTTATGATGATATCTAAGGCAATGATCATGAACATAGGCATCACGTTTGTGTGAAGTAGACCGACTCCTGCCTGCATCTACTACTATTACTCCACACATCGACCGCTATCCAGCCTGCATATAGAGTATTAAGTTCATAAAGAATGGAGTAATGCATTAATTAAGATGACATGATGTAGAGGAATTAACTCAAGCAATATGATGAAAACCCCATCTTTTTATCCTCGATGGCAACAATACAATATGTTCCTTGCTGCCCCTACTATCACTAGGAAAGGACACCACAAGATTGAACCCAAGGCTAAGCACTTCTCCCATTGCAAGAAAGATCAATCTAGTAGGCCAACTAAACCGATAATTCGAAGAGACTTGCAAAGACATCAAATCATGCATATAAGAATTCAGAGAAGAACCAAATAATATTCATAGATAATCTGATCATAAATCCACAATTCATCGGATCTCGACAAACACACCGCAAAAAATATTACATCGAATAGATCTCCAAGAAAATCGAGGAGAACATGGTATTGAGAATCAAAGATAAAGAAGAAGCCATTTAGCTAATAACTATGGACCCGAAGGTCTGTGGTAAACTACTCAAGCTTCATCGGAGAGGTAATGGTGTTGATGTAGAAGCTCTCCGTGATCGAATCCCCCGCCGGCAGGATGCCGAAAAAGGTCCCTTGATGGGATCTCACGGGTACAGAAGGTTGCGGCTGTGGAGAAGTGGTTTTGTGGCTCTCCTGGATGTATTCAGGGTATAAGAGTATATATATAGGCGAAGGAACTAGGTCAAGCAAGCTACGAGGGGCCCACGAGGTAGGGGCACGCTCTACCCCCTGGGCGCGTCCTCCTGCCTCGTGGCCGCCTCGTTGCGTCTCCGACTTCATCTCCAAGTCTCCTGGTTTGCTTTCGGTCCAAGAAAGATCATCATGAAGGTTTCATTCCGTTTGGTATTCCTTTTCTGCGAAACTCTAAAATAAGCAAAAAAAACAGAAACTGGCACTGGGCCCTCGGTTAATAGGTTAGTCCCAAAAATAATATAAAATAGCATATAAATGCCTATTAAACTTCCAAAATAGATAATATAATAGCATGGAACAATCAAAAATTACAGATACGTCTCCGACGTATCAGTTTTTTGCACGAAGGGCTTTGTCTGGGTCGCTCGCGATTGTGATAATTCCATTAGGACCGGGCATCTTGAGTTTCATATACCCATAATGGCGTATAGCTTGAAAGCGTGAGAAAGCGTCCTGGCTGAGATGAAGGAATTATGCCCTAGAGGCAATAATAAAGTTGTTATTTATATTTCCTTATATCTTGATAAATGTTTATTATTCATGCTAGAATTGTATTAACCGGAAACTTAGTACATGTGTGAATACATAGACAATACATAGTGTCCCTAGTATGGCTCTACTTGACTAGCTCGTTAATCAAAGATGGTTATGTTTCCTAACCATAGACATGTGTTGTCATTTGATGAACAGGATCACATCATTAGGAGAATGATGTGATGGACAAGACCCATCTGTTAGCTTAGCATTATGATCATTACAGATTCATTGCTACTTCTTTCTTCATGACTGATACATGTTCCTGAGACTATGAGATTATGCAACTCCCAAATATCGGAGGAACACCTTGTGTTCTATAAAACGTCACAACGTAACTGGGAGATTATAAAGATGCTCTATAGGTGTCTCCGAAGGTGTTTGTTGGGTTGGCATAGATCAAGATTAGGATTTGTCACTCCGTGTTTCGGAGTGGTATCTCTGGGCCCTCTCGGTAATACTCGTCACTATAAGCCTTGCAAGCAATGTGACTAATAAGTTAGTTATGGGATAAAGCATTACAGAAAGAGTAAAGAGGATTGCCGATAATGAGATTGAACTAGGTATGATGATACCGACGATCGAATCTCGGGCAAGTAACATACCAATGACAAAGGGAACAACGTATGTAGGAGCCAGGTTCCGCTATTGGTTATTGATCATAGATGTGTCTCGATCATGTCTACATAGTTCTCGAACCCATAGGGTCCGTACGCTTAATGTTCAATGATGATTCGTATTATGAGTTATGTGATTTTGATGACCGAAGTTTGTTCGGAGTCCCGATAAGATCATGAACATGATGAGGATTCTCGAAATGGTTGAGACACAAAGATTGATATATTGGACCATGTTATTTGGACACCGGAAGAGTTCTGAGTGATACCAGGTAAAAACGGAGTGCCGGAGGGGTTACTGGAACCCCCCGGGGAAGCAATGGGCCATCATGGGCCATAGGGGAGAGAGAGGACAGCCCACATAGGGGAGGTGCCCCCCCTGGGGAGTCCGAATAGGACTAGGGGAGGGGGCGCGGCCCCCCTTTCCCTCTCCCTCTCCTTGTTCCTTCTTTCCTTCCCCCTTCCACCAAGTGGAATCCTACTAGGACTTGGAGTCCTAGTAGGACTCCCTCCTCTTGGCATGCCCTACAGGGCTGGCCGGCCTCCCCCTCTCCTCCTTTATATACGGGGGCAGGGTGGCACCCCAAAGCATAACAGTTATTCTCTTAGCCGTGTGCGGTCCCTCCACAGTTTTACACCTCAGTCATATCATCGTAGTGCTTAGGCGAAGCCTTGCGGCAGTAACTTCATCACCACCATTGCCACGCCGTCGTGCTGACGGAACTCTCCCTCGTCCTCAACGGGATCAAGAGCTCGAGGGACGTCATCATGCTGAACGTGTGCTGAACACAGAGCTGCCGTACGTTCGGTACTTGGATCGGTTGGATCGTGAAGACGTTCCACTATGTCAACCACATTACTAAACGCTTCCGCTTTTACTCTACGAGGGTACATGGACACACTCTCCCGTCTTGTTGCTATGCATCTCCTAGATAGATCTTGTGTCAGGACCCCGACTCAATGCCACACCGATCTAGCATGTACCACCTCATATCACTACGGCCTCACGCACGGTATTCCCACGGGTGTCGACTTACCAGGACCAGAACCGTCTGCGCCTTTTGGCACACGTATATGATAGTGTCGCTAGCATCCATATGACAAGGAGCCCGGGCTGACATGGCTAGTCGTGAATCCAAAGTGGCACTAACTTACAGGGACAGGCATACATGACCCAGCAACGAACGTGTCGGTCATCAGCGAGTGAATCCGGGCTCAGCTGGGCTAGCAGGACTCTGGTAAACTGGGCTGTAGTAGGCTAACAGGACTCTGGTAGACACCGTGTGACATTTCCTCAAAGGGACAGACACAGGAATGAAGAAGGACACATGCCGGCCAGCCTAAGTGTTCTGGAGCAGTAGCAAGCTACCAAGGCTCAGTGGAAGCACTAGGAGACATTTCCCGGTAAGAGAGGCTACCAAGGATAAACAACTAGATAGTCAAATCCCACACATACCAAGCATTTCAATAACATACACACAATATGCTCGATATGTGCAAATACAACATGGCATCACAACATGACTCTACAACTCAAGTATTTTATTCAATAGGCTCCGCAGAGCGAGATATTATAAACATGGGTCTCTCGACCCAGCATTCAGATCATACAAGTCAAAGCACAAGCGGAAGCTTAACATGTCTGGGTACAGACATCTATAAATGAAAAAGGCTGAGAAGCCTGACTATCTACCAGATACTGCCGAGGGCACAAGATTGTAGCTGAGGTTACAAGCTAAACGTCGAAGTCCACGCGGAACTACTAGCGAGACCAAAGTCTCTCTGCAAAACATAAAATAGGCAAACGTGAGTACAAATGTACCCAGCAAGATTTACATCAGAACTAACTACATATGCATCATTATCAACAAAGGGGGTGGTGGAGTTTAACTGCAGCAAGCCAGCTTTGACTCGGTGGCTATCCTGAACTACGACTGCAAGTAACTCTTTTGAGGTGGCGCATACGAGTCCACATATTCACCATATCAATACACTACTATGGATCTGCTCCCGTCTCCCTACGAGAACGCCATCCATAGCACTCATGCTTATCTTGCGCATTTTTAAGTATCCACTTTCACTTGTCAATGAACTGTATAGGCAACTCAGAGGTCCTTTACCGCGGACGCGGCTATTCAAATAGATGACGTTAACCCTGCTGGGGTGTACTTCTTCACACATGCTCTCACCACTTACCGCTGTTTACACGACATGTACTCGGCAACCTTCAAGCGGAAGCCCAACGAGGGTGTCGGCCACGGCCTACCTAAACACTCAAGTCTCTAGTCTAGGTTTATCGCCTATTGAGTTTCCATCCGCAGGGAGTCCGGCCCCGAAAGATGTGTACAGGGTTTTGCGACACCAAACGGGCGCCCAGCATACCCGACCACGTGCCTACCGCATCACAGCCCACCCCTCGGGTTAGCGCTGCCCACGGCCTCCAGCATACTACAAACACCAGAAACTACTTGCAACTCCTGGACAGAGGACAAGGGTGATTAAGAAGATGAGAGGGTCCATTGGTTTCGGGCCAAATGCGTGGTAGTAATTGTTTCATGGATCACAAACACAGAACTCAGTTCCTGGGGACGGCTTCAATGAGACAACCCACCATGTACTCCTACATGGCCTTTCACTACTACCTTTACCAAATCATGTTCACAGACTTAGCTCGCACACGGTAGGACATGTTCATCACTGTTCCAATTCATCCCTGATGAATCAGACCTGACTCAACTTTAAGCAGTAGCAGGCATGACAAACAAGCATGAATGAGTAGGCACATCAGGGCTCGAACAACTCCTACTCATGCTAGTGGGTTTCATCTATTTACTGTGGCAATGACAAGTCATGCAGAGGAAAGGGGTTCAACTACCGCAGCCAGTAACAGATGAATCGTTGTTGTCCTAATGCAATAAAAGAGAGCAGGAGCAAGAGAGTGGGATTTTTCGGAATGAACAAGGGATTTTTGCTTTCCTGGCACGTCTGAAGATAGTATAGTTCTTCATCAGTGTCATCGAACTCATCGTCAGAACCACTTCTATCGAGAGGGGACAAACACCGGCAAATAAGGAAGAACACAATCAATGCAATGCACAATATGATGCATGATCATGACGTGGCAATATGCTGTGGTTTGGGCTAATGCAACTAGCAGCAGATTAAATGGAGTTGGTTTGAATCTAAGGTTCAAATTCAAACTCCATATATGATATTTCAAATGCCATTAATTCAAATTGTTGTATGCAGCAGCTTTAAGTTGTTCAAACATGCATGATAATGCCATAAACAGATTCTTTGGATTTTTCTGATCATTTTTCATATATAATTTATTTCATTCTGAGTTACAGTTGATTTTATATGATTTTTAGAAGTTTATAACATTTTCTGAAATAAATAAACCATTTAAGATTTATTTAAATTCCAGAAGAATTACTGCGTCAGCATGATGTCACTGTGATGTCAGCGGTCAACAGGACCGGTCCAGGTCAAACTGACCAGTGGGTCCCGTGTGTCATTGACTAACTAAGCTAACCTAGTTTAATTAGCACTAACCTAGATTAACACTAACTAAGGTTAACCTAAACTAGTTAATTAGTTGGGCGGGGCCCGCATGTCATTGACCAAGAGGAGGTCAAACAAGGTCCACCCAAGGTCAACTCGGCCAGCGGGGTCAAACTCGTCGGCGTTTAGCCGCCGGCGAGGCCAAACGCGGCGGGGCAGTGCGGGATTCGTGCTCCGGCGAGCAAAACGACGGCAGAACACATCTACGTGATGCGGGGAGTGAGCCGCGTCGAGTGGTGGTAGTGGGTGCAGCTGGGGTGGCCGGAAACGTCGTCGACGACAATCTTGGCGCTCGCTGGAGTTTGGGCGAGGTCGAAGCCGTCACTATGAGGCACGGCGAGGCGCGTGGGGAGGTGCTATGGGCTTCTGCGAGTGTGGTGAAAACGATGGCGTGCTCGGAATCAAGCCAACATGGCTATGGCCACGACGGTGATGTGTGGTGGTGGCGGCAGGTGCGGCCGAGCTCGGTGCAGTCGCTGTGGTGCTCGAGAGCGAGAACGGGAATGGGGAGGAGGTAGCTGGGCTCACGGCGATCACAATGAGGCAGACGGCGAGGTCGGGGACGAGCCGGTGCGGCGGTGACGGCGAAGGCAGTCTCCGGCGGCGTTCGGTGAAGACGAGGTCGAAGAATACGAAGTAAAGCGTGCGAGCGCTCGGGGCTCGGCTAGCTCAACGAAGCAGACGACAGCGGAGCTCGTGGACACAGTAGCGCGGCGCGGGGACGATGGTGGACGCGACTACGTCGGCGGTGTGGCTGCGGCGGCGTCGGCCATGGTGGGAGAGAGCGAGGGAGAGGCGTAGGGGGCGAACGGGGTGTCGGCGAGGTCGGGGCGACGTCCAGGAGACGATCCACGCGGTGCAACGGCGACCAGGGCGAAGCAGCGAGGTTGGGTGGTGCGTGGCGAGCTCGGGCGCGCCATGCTCACCTCCCTGCCTGCTCTGGCAAGGGGAAGCAGCTAGCTGGCATGGGCCAGCACTGTGCTGGGCCGGCCAGTGGGCTGCCACGTAAGTTTTTCTCCCTTTCTTTAAGCTGTTTTTGTTTTTCTATTTTTTCTGTAACTTCGGAGCTTTATTAAAAATGTCAGGGCATTTCCAAAAATCATGAAACTAATCATGACTAGTGTTTGGAATATATCCAACAGTAAACATTTTAGTTTATGATTATTTGAGCATTTAAAATATTTAATAGCATTTAAATGCCCAAATGCAAATACTATAAGATTTAATTCAGAGCCCAAATATGTCATGGAAAAATGTGCAACACCTCTGGTTATTGTTTCCAGCATTTTCCAGAAATGATGAACATTTTTGAAAGCCATTTGGATTCACGGAAATTTTTTAGTTGAACCTAGTGAATTCCTTTGATGCTAGGGTTTTGGCAATCCCCATTTCAAGTTTAAAAAGAATTTAAACATGATGCAATAGACAAGTGCTAGCCTAGTGCAAGGTAAGGCTAGGGATGTGACATCTTGCGTGATCGTAGGAAATTTTCTGAATTACTATGTTCTCCAACACGAGGATGGCATGATACCCACTATTGAATGCGACCACATGAAAGAGCAACTCTTCGAATCTATAGTTCTCAGGCATGCCGAACACCACATCTAGTTTAATTTTTCCCGAGCAGTGTGGTTCTCGACTGGGGATAATATGCACGATTCTAGCTTGAGTGACCATACGATGTCCATCCAACGGCCGTAGTGCTTCTTCAACCTCTGGTCTTCTTGCTCCAGCTGCCCAAAGCAGCGCTGGTCGTGACACCTACTCCTGCCTCTCGTGGCCGGTTGTGCTGCCACGGAGGACTCACCGCCCCCATACTACTCCCACCGCTGGCCAGGCCATCCCTCCACTCCACTCACCCACAACCCCTGTTATTCTGCGGCGACGGCAGCGCAGCCGAACCAGTGAACCCTCGTACTCCTCTCCACGTGGGCATCCACTGCCTCGTCTTCCCTGGCTCCGCGTCGTCCCCTTCCTAGTCCTCGTCGTCGTCCACCGCCATGGTGCTCTCGGCGCGGCATGGTCAATGTGGTCAATGACCGACATCCATCGGAAGAGTACTGTATGTGGAGAGGCTGACAGCTGGGTCCACGGCAGCTGCAAGGAAGTGCCTCCTTATTACGAGGAAAATAATTATTCCTCCACCTGACAGCAGGGACCCACCGGACGGGCCACCGGTATTTCGTGAAAAAAACGTTTCCCCCTTGACTACTGGGACCCACCAGACGGGCCACCATATTTCGCGAAAAAAATGTTCCCCCCGCTGTAAGCTCGGACCCACCGGACGTGCCGCCTTATTACGCACAAAAAAACGAATACTCCCCCTGCTAGCTGGGACCCACCTTGGTGGGAGGCTGACTTGTGGGCCTACTAAGTTGACTGGGACGGAGGCCTTTGTCAACTTTAGTCAGTATGAACGATTCTAGCTCCAGTGACCGTGCGATGTCCATCCAACGGCCGTAGTGCTTCTTCAACCTCTGGTCTTCTTGCTCCAGCCTCCCAAAGCAGCGTCGGTCGTGTCGCATGCTCCTGCCTCCCGTGGTCGGCTGTGATGCCGCGGAGGCCTCACCGCCTCCTACTACTACCACTGCTGGCCAGGCCATCCCTCTACTCACCCACACCCCCTGTTATTCTGCGGCGACGACAACCTCGCACCGCAGCCAAACCAGTGAACCCTCATGCTCCTCTTCGCGTGGCATCCACTGCTACGTCTTCCACGGCTCCGCGATGTCCCCTTCCTAGGCCTCGCTGTCGTCCACCGTCGTGGTGCTCTCGGCGCGGCATGGTTAATGTGGTCAACGACCGACTTCCATCGGAAGAGTACTGTATGTGGAGAGGCGGACAGTTGGGTCCACGGTAGCCGTAAGGAAGTGCCTCCTTATTACGCGCAAAATAATTATTCCTCCACCTGACAGCGGGGACCCACCGGACGCGCCATTGTATTTCGTGAAAAAAAATGTTTCCCCCCTGACTGCTGGGACCCACCAGCTACATCTTCGCATGCAAGGAAGTGCGTCCGGGCAAAAAAACGATTCGCCCTCCTGACTGCAGGGACCCACCAGCTACATCTTGGCACGCAAGGAAGTGCCTGACAGTCGGGACCCACCTGGTTGAAGCGTACGTAACATGGTCATTCTGGTCGCGAACGTGTACGTACATACTGGTGGATGTAGAGACGCGCACGTGTCGTAGTAGAGGCGTGCGCGGAGCATGTACACGTACGTACAGCGGCCAGTGTGCAAGAAAGAAAATACGGCCACGTACGTACATACGGCCAGGGTCTCAAATGCCTACTCGCGCATACGTACGGCCAGGGCTCGTGTACATGGCTGGGCTGGAACAGAGAAACTGCGTCGTTGTCGTGTTCATGGGGAGGCAACAGAATGCGTCGTGTTCATCGGGAGGCAACGGAACGCGTGGGAGCCAACCGGCCTGGACGGAACAGGCGATGGAAACGAGGCATGGCGTACCGCAGAACGGAGGAAACGACCTTGTGTTCGACCGGCCACGTTCGAAACGGGATCCTATTCATCAAAAGGGGTCTGGCGTACCGCAAAACGAAGGAAACGGACTTGTGTTGGACCTCCTACGGTCGAAACGGGGTCCTGTTGATCGGGAGGGGTGTGGCGTTCCGCAAAACGGAGGAAACTGGCCTGTGTTGGAGCACTACGATCGAAACGGGGGTCATGTTCATCGCGAGGGGTGTGGCGTACTGCAAAACGGGACTCCACGGAATATTGTTCATCTCCACCATCGACCTCGTCCACCCTCCACGGGCTACTGTTCATCCACCGTCGACCTCCTCCAGCCTCCACCTGCGATTGTTTATCCACGGGCTCCTGTTCATCCAGCCTCCACCGCGCGCTACTCCACCGGCTACTGTTCGACCACCCCTCTCCACGGGCTCCTCTTCAACCACCCCTCCACCGGCTACTGTTCATCCACCCCCTCCACCGTCT
>NC_041381.1:344973687-345019978 GCF_002162155.2 Triticum dicoccoides
CCGCAACGCTCACTGTTCATCCACAGGCAGCAATGATCGGCTTCAGTTAGCAGCAGTAGCAAAGGAATTGCTCGATCGGGTTCAGTTAACAGCCATCGATCGATCGCTCGGGTTCAATAACGCGTAGCCTGCAGTGCAATCGCTCGGGTTCGGTCAGAGCCCAACGCCTCGCACCCGCGCGCGTACGTGTATGAGAGAAACATGCATCGCTCAGCCCCGACCACCCACCATAACCGGGAACAATCCGATATTTTCCTCGCTCTCGCTTCTACCACGATTTTTTCCGTCATGGACGGCCCAAAGAATGTCATGCTGCTGCGTCTCCGGCCCGCCCAGGACGAAAAGCCCATTTTCTATCATGATTTCTTGTCATATAAGTAGGATCCCACCACATCTATGATGATACCGAGTTTTGTCACAATTATCGTCATAGAAGTGTCATAAGTATGACAGAAAAAAAAATTGCTCGGCCCAAAATGTCACGGATGTGTCTTTTTTTTGTAGTGATAGTTGAATAAGTTGCATGAGCTCTTGAAGAGGTAGAATAGCAGATGTAGGGGATGTAGGTGGTACTGTCTACCCGGAGTAGAGAGTTAATGTTTCTGAAAGACTGTGTCTCGGTCATCCGTTTCTCAAACATCATGAAGTGCGAGAAATTCAACGGAGGAGATCGAGTCTTGTGGGGAAATGTGCGCAAACCTCTGCAGAGTGTACAAACTAATCATGGTTAGCCGTGTCCCCGGTTATGGACATCTTGAGTATCTAGTTCTTGGATTATCATGTTGATCTCATCACTCTAAATTAATTTGATTCGGTTAATTGATGTTGCTTAATTGGAATTGAGTTGGAGGAACCTTCTCAATGTTTAACAACCACCATGATAGTTAAATAAAATGTATTCCTTTGTTGTAGGGAAAACTTGGCTTTATGCAAAAACAGTAACCATAGAGCTTTCCACCAGTCGTATATGCATGTAGTGATAGCATTTATTCTGTTCATTACTCTGTGTATTACATTGCCAGCATATTCCATGTGCTGACCCGTTTCGGGCTGCAACATATCATGTTGCAGAGTTTTCAGACAACGAGTAAGGTGCCATAGGTCGTTGTCTTTCACTCAGCTATGTTGTTGGAGTTGATGGACTTACTTTATCTTCCAAGCCTTTCGTTGTTATCTTATTTAGATGGCCTTAAGCCATATTATTTTAATAAGTTCTCTTTTGAGACATTCGAGGTAATAAGTGAGTGACTGAAACTCTATTATAAATCATCAAGTACTATGCGTGTCAGCATTACCGATCCAGGGATGACACTGATGCACAGAGACTAGACTGTTTGAGGTCTGGTTGCTATAGTGGTGGACGCTGCCCTATGCACATTCCTACGAGAGAATTATGATATTTTTGCCTAGCACCCTATAGACATGCCTGGCATCCCACGAAGACTGGCCGAACACAGTCTCAATGTAATCAAGGGATTCAAACCCGTGAAGCAGACACTACGGGGATTCACCGAAGCCAAGCGTCAAGCCATGGGAGAAGAGCTAGCAAAGTTGTTAGAGGCTTGGATTATTAGGGAAATTAAACATCTGGACTCGTTAGACAACTTGGTTATGGTACCAAAGGAGGACAAATCCTAGCGCTTGTGCGTCGGTTTCAAGGACCTCAACAAGGCTTGCCCTAAAGACCCCTTCCCATTACCTCTCATCGACCAAACTATTGACGCAACAGCAGGGCACGATTCTTTGTGTTTCCTCGACGCCTATTCCAGATACCATCAGTTTAAGATGAAGGAATTGGACCAGGCTGCAACCGCATTCATCACCCCTTATGGTCCCTTTTGCTTCAATACTATGCCCTTCAGACTCAAAAACGATGGGGCTACCTACCAGCGTATGATTCAAACTTGCCTGGAAAAACAAATCGGCAAAACGGTCGATGCATATGTGGACGATGTGGTCATCAAGACAAAACACATCGATACACTAGTAGACGATCTTCGCCTCACCTTCGACAACCTGCGAACATACGACATATGGCTTAATCCAGAAAAACGTGTCTTCGGAGTTCCAGCCGAAAAATTGCTACGGTTCATTGTTTCCCATAGAGGAATTGAAGCAAACCGAGCTAAGATCCGAGCTTTGTTACAATTGGCCATACCAACAGACCTAAAGCAAGTCCAGAATCTAGCTGGGTGCGTTGCAGCCTTAAGCCGCTTTATCTCCAAATTGGGAGAAAAGGCGCTACCACTCTACAAGCTATTATGACGCACTGACAACTTCAAATGGATGGACGCTGCCACAGCCGGACTGGAAGAAATTAAAACCCTTCTTGTGAGCAACCCAATCCTAGCTGCACCGGGTGTTGGAGTGCCCATGTTATTATATATTTTGGCAACTAACCAAGTAGTTAGTGTTGTGCTCGTCGTCGAACAAGGGGAAGAGGGACATAAATTCCCCACCCAAAAACCAGTCTATTATGCATTGGAGGTCCTTACACCTTGCAAATCCTGATACCCTCACTATCAGAAAATAGCCTACATGGTCTTCATGGCATCCCAAAAACTGTGACATTACTTTCAAGAGTGTTCAATCACACTGGCATCTAAGGCACCACTCAATGACATTATCAATGACAGGGATGCCACTGGCCGCATAGCCAAATGGGCCATCGAGCTCTTACTGTTTGAAATAGTATACAAGCCACACCGGGCTATTAAATCCCAGGTGTTGGCCAACTTTGTCGCCGAATGGATGGAAGCCAAACTCCCTAAATAGTATAGCTCATACTCCAATTGGATTATGTACTTCAACGACTCTAAAATGCTGGCCGGACTGGGGGCTGGCATCATCCTAACATCCCCTACTGGGGACATAGACTGCTATGTACTACAAATTATGTATACGGACTCCAACAATGCAGCCGAATATGAGGCGCTGCTACATGGTCTTCGCATGACTGTCTCCATGGGTATACAACGCCTGGAGGTGCGCAGTGATTACAATCTCGCAATCTCCCAGGTCAATGGAGAGTTCGATGCAAAGGACCCAAAAATGGAGGCATATCAAACGCCATATTAAAAATATCATCTCAGTTCGAAGGACTTGAGTTTCATCACATCGCTCGAGAGAGTAATCAGGCAGCCTACATCCCCGCTCGTATGGGCGCTAAGAGCGACCCTGTGCCACCTAACGCCTTTGTGGAAAAGCTCTTTAAACCATCCATAGTGTGGTAGGGTGAGAGCGGAGAAGGCCATACGGAACTGATCACACCCCCAACTGCCGAGCACAATGCAGACACCGTTGGGGGTCCGGATATTGAGATAACACCCTCTGCTCACGAGATCATGGCGGTTATCGCTCCCTGGATCGAACCATTCCTGACCTACCTTAATAGGCAGGAGCTTCCCGACGATCAAAATGAAGCTCGATGCATAGTTTGGCGCTCTAAAGCCTTTAAAGTGCATGAGGGTCAACTATACAAAAGAAGTACTACCGGAGTCCTTAAAAGAAGTACTCTTGGCATAAATACATGCTGGTCTCGGTGGTCATCACGCCGCAGCTCGAGACCTCGTAAGCAAGGTATTCCGGACATGTTTCTCTGGCCTATGGCTCAAGCAGATGCTCAAGCTCGTGTCCAACATTGCGTGGGCTGTCAGCTTTTCGCCAATCAAAGCCACATGCCTCCCACCACATTAAGAACAATCCCCATTACTTTGCCCTTTGCGGTCTTGGGGCTTGATATGGTTGGACCCATTAAAGGGGGAAGCCACAAAAAGAAATACTTGCTGGTAATGGTAGATAAATTCACTAAGTGGATAGAGGCCAAACCGGTAAAACAGCTGAGGTTGGGCCAGTGATTGACTTAATATCCGACATAGTCCACCGTTACGGTGTCCCGCACAGTATCATCACTTATAATGGCTCCAACTTCACAGCTGATAAGGTGAAAACTTGGTGTGCTAAATTAGGCATTAAACTCGACTACGCGTCCGTATACCACCCTCAAACAAACGGCCAAGTCGAAAGGGCCAATGGTCTGATCAAGAGTGGTATTAAGCCTAGAATAGTGCGCTCTTTATGAGAATCAGACAAGCACTGGGTTGAGGAACTCGATTCCGTACTTTGGGGACTCCGGACCACGCCCAATCGAACGACCGGATACACACCCTTCTTTATGGTGTACGGCGCAGAGGCCGTATTACCCTGCGATATCATTCATGACTCACCTAGAGTGCGCATGTATGAAGAGAGAGAAGCCGAACTAGATCGGAAGGATGACCTAGACGGACTCAAAGAGGAGCGCGATGTTGCTAAAGACCGTTCCGCATTCTATCAACAACAGGCCAGCCATTACCAAAGCAGAGAAGTGCGGGCTAAGACATATAATGTCGGAGAACTTGTTTTATGCCTCCCGGAAAAGAAAAAGGACAAGCTCAAACCCAAATGGGAGGGCCCCTTCGTCATAGACAAAGTCCTTAATGGTGGAGCCTATCGCCTTCGCAATGCAGCGATAATCTCCTTGAGCCGAACCCATGGAACGCTGCCCGTCTCCGAAGATTCTACGCATAGTTCGGCCTCCTTAGGTTTCATTTTAACTAGGTTTTTTCCTTTTTCTCTCCCTTTTTAATTTTTTCCTTTTTTTTTCTCTCAAATATATGTTCGGATAAACCGCATTATTCAGGGTACACATCTTTAAATGTATACACCCCTCCATACATGGGGGCTTCCTTTAACGACACAGTTTATTGAAAAGCTTATAAGCATCTTTCGTCCATAACGGTTGTTGCTTCTGCCATTTTATGCACCTCTATGACTTAAGTTTTTGCCAAGCTGGGTTACCTTGCTCCTGTGTTTATACCCTACGTTCTCGATTGTTCGGCTAGGGTGTAAAGGGAGTACCTCTATGATTGCTACAACCGGGTTATCCAGACATGTACCACAGACGGGTGAAGCCAAAAGCTAGCATTCTTAAGGGAATAATTGGTCGGCACATATACAACAGATTGTTTTTGGAAAAACTATGGAATTGGTTGCCTGTACTTCGGATACGAGCCTAGGCATGCATCATTGAGCATCCTAGCCCAAGGAAAGGAACCCCTAACGGAACTATTTTTCTTGGAAGATGTTTCTTACGTTAAATAGTAATATAACATAACTCCCCGAACATATTTTGTCTATTCGAGCAATACGACCGGATTGCCTGTTGAAGATACTAAACGTTTCTTAGTTAAACACAATATATGGAAACACTCCAACTTCTTGGTTCGGAGGTGGAAGCCGGAGGTCTGCGATGACTAAAAATTTATAAGTTCGGTAGGAGATAAGTTCGGCCATAAAGTACATTGATACATAGAATTGAACACCTACTCTCTTCCTACGCCATCTAATAGGCTATCTAGCTTACAATCTTGTTGCGAATATGTCGCCGTTGTCATTACTTGGTCATATACCAAGCTTACATGAATTTCCTTCCCGTCGGGTCCTTGAGGTCCAACTCGGGCCATATGATTCAGATCGAGTCCGGTGTAACGTGTCTTCGCCATGGCCCATGCCTCTCATGCACCTTCACGGCATGCAGACGTCTTCCATTGCTTGAAGCGAAACTGAGCACCCTTGAACAGATCTGCCAACCCCTCCATACTTTCTAGAGGGGCATCGGATGGCCATAAGGCTTTGGCCATATTCTTTATGGCCTTCCGGGCACGCTCGTGCAGTTTTGACAGTTCTTTTAGAACGTCGCTTTGCAGCCCGGACACTTCCTCCTCGTGGCGGCCGGTCAACATACCTGTATGAACCAAATTATAACTTTCCGTATTATGTGATTATCAATACTTCGGACGGTTCTAAAGTCATACCGAATATGCCGCCCTTTAGCTTTTGGTTTTCCTATTGTGCCTCTAGGAGTTGAGCCTTTAAGCTCTTTATCTCTTTGGCCTGCTTCTTCACTTCTTCTTCTAGTTTTTTATCCTTCCCAAAGTACATTGGGGCACTCTTCATTTCTTCAAGCTCGATGATAGCGGCATTTAGCTGTGTCCAGATTGTCTTGATCTCCTAGGACAATGCGTTGTTCTTCTCCTTGAGAACCTGCGGTCATAAACAATCCTCAAATCAGTTGGCTCCCACCGCTTTAAGTCTCGGGGGCTACTGATATCTATCGACTAAGTCTACATAAATTTCTACATGTATATCTTTTGAGAACAGGCGAGCAACTCCTGTAAGTCCGTCCCGGGCAGCTCAGATGTATGCGCCAACGGTGCTAAGGGTAGTAAATTCCTGCTTTGTTAAAGCAGGGGTACGCAGGGCTTCTTTCAAGTGTCGATGATTCATCACACTTTCCACTTCTGAGTTGGTGACGGACACCTCATCCGGCTCTTAATGGGGCAGATGATTCTGTGCTGCGCCAACATGCGCCCCAGTCCTAGTTGACGTCTCCGGTGCCGGATTGGCTGCGGCTCGGCTGACCGGAATCTTGTTTAACGTCCGCCGGGTACCCCTCCTGAGATAATAGAAGGAGGATGAAGATGACAATTCGGCTTCACACCTAAGTATAAAATAAGGAACATATCTTTTTGGTGATGGAGCAGGCTCAGTGGCGCTCTTGGCCTCCTTTCGCTTTGCACGACCACCCCTTGAGGGTGCCAGCCTTCTTCTTGTTGCCCGACCTTGGGTCCGGTTCGCTGAGCATAGATCCCGCGAAATACGGTCCAGTGCGGAGAGTAAGTTATGAGCGGAAATGTCACTCTTTTTTTATTTCTGAACACTTACCTTAATGAAGGGGTAGAGATTGGAGTAATTGGCCATGATGGCTACTTCCAAGCCGTCAAGGCTTGCCTGGTAATAGACTCCGTCTTCAAATTCGACAAAAATATCAGGATCCTCATGGAATCTGGGGTCTTCGTGACGTGTGTGGTCCTGTAGTTGGGGAGGAGGGCAACAGATGTTCTCGACTACCTTCCTCCATGATTGTTTTTAAGCAACCAGAATATTCAGTTAATGCACTCCAATGATAAAAAAGGTGTTGAATGACTAAACTTACCCAATCAACAGGGTTGTACATGGAGAAACTGTCCCGACAATGTAGATGGGTTAAGTCTTCTTCCTCTCCCTTATAAAGGTCCATAAGCATGGCAGCCAATGCGGGTTGGTTATCCGAACCCTTTCATGTATAGCTAGACGTGCCATCCTCCCCATTATAGTTCCATAAAGGACCCGCTCTGGACTGAAGAGGTTGGATACATAGATTTATTGCAATAGCCATAACTTCAATGATGGAGAGTCCGGAATGGGACAACAATCTGACCTCGCCGACCAACCTCATCACTTCTACACTGTCCTCTTGCGTGGGGGACTTGGGACGCCAGCTGATTAGCTTCTTTAATGGAGCGCTAGAGAATTCAGGAAGCCAGTGCCGAACAGGGCCCGGAAGAGGATAATCCTCAATGTAGAACCATTCCGAAGACCTTTCGTCGGACCCCCTCTCCGGAGTCCCAATTGGGTAACCGGATCCGGCTATGCGCGATACTTCGGCGCCGCCCACTCCAAATATGGACCCTCTGCCCTGGTGGCTGGGACGAGGCAGAAGAACTTTTTCCATAGTTCAAAATGAGCCTCACAGCCTTAATTCGCAAAGGGCGACAAAACCAGAAATGTGCAGAATGGAACATGTTGTGAGGTTGTGCAGTTGGATCCCGTAATATTCCAGTAGACCCCTGAGGAAGGGGTGGATCGGGAATCCTACGCCCCTCAAAAGGAACGAGATAAAGCACAACCTCTCCCCTTGGCTGGGATTGGGGAAGTTCTCTGCCAATGCATCATCGCCCATAGAAGTTAACCCTGCCTGTACGGAGACTAGATCCGAGGGGGGGAAGATATCCTTGTGTCTAGAGACGATTGAGCAGGAGATGGGATAAGGAACAACTTTGCCAATCCCCCTATTGAGGGCCATGAGGACGCGAAGAGGAGTCGGGGACACTGGCCATGGTTTGAGTTTTTTCCCTGGTTTGCTCTATTGCTCTTGGGGCGATGTGGGATTGCGTTTTGGAGTTCTAACCTCGTTAAATAGGCGCTGCATGTGCCTGCTAAAAATAATAAAATACAAGGGTAACGGGCCACTCGCATTCACTTAGACGCGTGGAAATCAAGGCGATGGCAGCAAGGAATCATAAAGACTAGACACGGGAGCCGATGCCGGACTACTATCAATCCGGAGTATGGTGGAGAACCCGCCTTGCAAATCTAAAGACTTAAATCCGCATACCACATCATCATTGAAGGCATTTTCGAGGGCTACTAAGGGAGTCCTGGATTCGGGGGTCCTTAGGTGTCCGGCCCAGGAATATGGGCCGGGTTGGATGGGTCGTACAAGATCAAGCTGAAGATTATCCTCTGTGTCCGGATGGGACTTCTCAATACGTAGACGGCAAGATTAGAGTCCAGAAGTTTCCTTCCCTGATGAACCGACCTTGTACAAACCCTAGGCCCCTCCGATGTGTATATAAACTGGAGGGGTTAGTCTGTAGAGGCTATCTTCATTACTGTCATTAGAATGCTCATAGGCTGGACATCTAGGGTTTAGCTATTATGATCTCGAGGTATATCAACTCTTGTAATCTTCATACTCATCGAATATAATCAAGCAGGAGTAGGGTTTTACCTCCCTTAAGAGGGCCCAAACCTGGGTAAACACTGTGTCCCCTGTGCCCAGGGCCGGCACCCACACACGCGCGCGGCCTGCGGCCCGGCCATGCCCCTGCCCCACACCTGCTCCGACCCATGCTCGCCCCTCCCCGTGCGTGCCCCTCCATGTCGCTCGCTCCATAGACGTCGCGCGCGGCCGTGCCCGCCTCGCCCTGACCTGCCCCCTTCGCCTGCGCTCACCGCCGCCGCCCCTGGAGCCCCCTCGCTAGCCGCGGCCCGCATTCCCGCTGGCCCTGCCTCATTGTGTCGTCGTGCTCGCTGCGCCCTGATGGCCTCGCCCCGTCCTCCTCGGTCGGGCTCGGCCCCGAGCGGGTTACGGCCGCAACCTCCTGCCCACACGCTCGTTAATGCCCCCTTTGGGTCAATGATCAGTGGGGCCTAGCCCGAGAGAACGGAAATGGTAAAAAAATGAAAATGATATTAGGATAGTAATTAAATTATTAATTAGAATAATTAATTAATTAATTAGAATAATTAATTAACTTAATTAACCTATGTTAGTTAATCTAATTATCAAACTAATCTAATTAATCTGTTAGTTAGTTAGTTAGTTAGTTAGTTAGTCAATGACAAATGAGCCCCACGTGTCAGTTTGACCCAGTCAATGGTCAATGTTGACCGTGGATGTCATATTTGACATCATGCTGATGCAGTAAATATATTTTTGATTTAAATTAATTTTGTTAATTTCAAAAATGAACTAAAACTTTAAAAATTAATATAAAATAATTTGTAACTCCGATGAAAATACTTTTTACATGAAAGTTGCTCAAAAAGACGAGACAAATCAGAATACGCAGTTCGTTCGTCTGGCACATGTCCCTAGCATAGAGAACATGCAACCGCCCCTCCAGTTTGACTGTCCGAAAACGTCAACCACCGAGAATACTTTCTCGGGTGTTTTCGCCCTTCGCCAGTATCGCCCAGTACCGGGTTAGGGCACACCTAGCAACTCTAAATGTCATGGCATGAATCTATATGCATTGTATTCATTGTTTCTTCCCCCTCTTCTCTCTGGTAGACTACAAGACTGACGCCACTGTTGCCCGATCGACTATGCCGTTGACGACCCCTCCTTCTCGACCGAGCTTCTAGGCAAGCAAACCCCCCTTGATCATCCCGATATTGCCTACACTTTCCCTCTACTGCTTACATTACAAGTTTTACTGCTTTCAGATGATCCCATTCTGCCGCATAGCCTGTCCTTGTTACTTCAGTTGTTACCGTTACCTGCAACCCTATATGCTTAGTATAGGTTGCTAGTTTATCATCAGTGGCCCTACACTCTTGTTCATCTTCCATGCTATACTACTGAGCCGTGATCCCTTTGGGAGGTGATCACGGGCATATACTTGCTACTTCTTGAGCTTGTGTTGGTTTTTCCCCGGAAGAGGAAAGGGTGATGCAGCAAACTAGATAAAAGTATTTCCCTCGGTTTGAGAACCAAGGTATCAATCCAATAGGAGACAATGCACAAATCACCAAATACCTGCACAAACAATCAAACAACTTGCACCCAACGCGATAAAGGGGTTGTCAATCCCTTCACGGTTACTTGGAAAAGTCAGATCTGATAGAGATAGATAAACGATAACGTAAATATTTTTGGTATTTTTGGTTTATAGATTGGAAGGTAAAAGATTGCAAAATAGTAGATCAGAAACTTATATGATGGAAAACAGAAACTTATGTGATAGAAAATAGACCCGGGGGCCATGGGTTTCACTAAAGGCTTCCCTCAATATAGCAAATAATATGGTGGGTGAACAAATTACGGTCGAACAATTGATAGAAAAGCGCAAAGTTATCACAATATCTAAGGCAATGATCATGAATATAGGCATCATGTCCGCGTCAATAGACCGAATTGATTCTGCATCTACTACTGTTACTCCACACATCGACCGCTATCCAGCATGCATCTAGAGTATTAAGTTCATAAAGAACAGAGTAATGCATTAAGTAAGATGACATGATGTAGAGGAATTAACTCAAGCAATATGATGAAAACCCCATCTTTTTATCCTCGATGGGAACAATACAATATGTGCCTTGCTGCCCCTACTGTCACTTGGAAAGGACACCGCAAGATGAACCCAAAGCTAAGCACTTCTCCCATTGCAAGAAAAACCAATCTAGTTGGCCAAACCAAACCGATAGTTCGAACAGAATTAGAAAGATATCAAATCATGCATAAAATAATTCAAAGAAGATTCAAATAATATTCATAGATAAGCTGATCATAAATCCACAATTCATCGGATCTCGGCAAACACACCGCAACAAAGAATTACATCGAATAGATCTCCAAGAACATCGAGGAGCACGTGGTATTGAGAATCAAAGAGAGAGAAGAAGCCATCTAGCTACTAGCTATGGATCCGTAGGTCTGTGGTAAACTACTCATGTTTCATCGGAAGGGCAATAGGGTTGATGCAAAAGCCCTCCATGATTGAATCCCCCTCCAGCAGGGTGCCGGAAAAGGTCCCTAGATGGGATCTCACGGGTACAGAAGGTTGCGGCAATGGGAAAGTGTTTTCGTGGATGCCTCTAGTGATTTGGGGATATACGTTGTTACTTGGTGAACTTACCAGCTACTCTCTCCTATATGCTTCAAGATGGAGGCTGCCAGAAGTGTAGTCTTCGATAGCACTAGCTTCTCCCCCTCTTATTCTGGCATTCTGCAGTTTAGTCCATAGATACTACACATTTCATTGATATTGATGCATATGTAGCATAGATCTGATGTCAGTCTTGCGAGTAGTTTGGATGAGTACTCACGGTTGCTTTGATCCCTCTTTTCCCCTTTTTTCCTTCCTTCTCGGATATCGCAACTAGATGCTGGAGCCACGGCTGTAGACGCCACCTTCGACAACTCCTACTACGCCGAGGGTGCCTACTACTACGTTCAGGACGCCAACGACCAGGAGTAGTTTAGGAGGATCCCAGGCACGAGGCCTGCACCTCTTCGATCTGTATACCAGTTTGTGCTAACCATCTTATGGCAACTTGTTTAACTTATGTCTGTACTCAGATATTGTTGCTTCCGTTGAATTTTTTATGTTCGAGCACTTGTATTCGAGCTCTCGAGGCCCCTGGCTCGTAATATGATGCTTGTATGACTCCTATTTGTTCTTAGAGTTGTGTTGTGATATCTTCCCGTGAGTCCCTGATCTTGATCGTGGATACGTCTCCAACGTATCTATAATTTTTTATTGTTCCATGCTATTGTATTATCTATCTTGGATGTTTTATATGCATTTATATGCTATTTCATATGATTTATTGGACTAACCTATTAACCTAGAGCCCAGTGCCATTTCTGTTTTTTCCTTGTTTTTTAGTCTCATGGGAAAGGAATATCAAACGGAGTCCAATTGACCTGAAACTTTACCATGATTGTTTTTGGACGAAACGAAGCCCATGGAGTACCGGAGATGCACCAGAGGAGTCCTAAGGCCACCACAAGGATGGGGGCGCCCCCCTAGGGCGCGCCCTCCGACCTTGTGGCCCCCTCGTGGATTCCCCTGACTTGTTCTCGATGCCAACACTCCTTATATATCCCCAAACATCCAGAACATAACCTAGATCGGGAGATCCGCCGCCGCAAGCCTCTGTAGCCACCAAAAACCAATCAGGACCCTGTTCCAGCACCCTGCCGGAGGGGGAAATCATCATCGGTGGCCATCTTCATCATCCCAGTGCTCTCCATGACAAGGAGGGAGTAATTCACCCTCGGGGCTGAAGGTATGTACTAGTAGCTGTGTGTTTAATCTCTCTCTCTCTCTCTCTCGTGTTCTTGATTTGGCATGATCTTGATGTACCGCGAGCTTTGCTATTATAGTTGGATCATATGGTGTTTCATCCCCTCTACCTTCTTGTAATGGATTGAGTTTTCCCTTTGAAGTTATCTTATCGGATTGAGTCTTTAAGGATTTGAGAACACTTGATGTATGTCTTGCATGTGCTTATCTATGGTGAAAATGGGATATTCACGTGATCCACTCGATGTATATTTTGGTGATTAACTTGCGCGTTCAGTGACCTTGTGAACTTATGCACAGGGGTTGGCACACGTTTTCGTCTTGACTCTCCGGTAGAAACTTCGGGGTGCTCTTTGAAGTTCTTTGTGTTGGTTTGAATAAATGAATCTGAGATTTTGTGACGCATATCGTATAATCAAACCTGCGGATACTTGTGGGGACATTCGAGTATCTAGGTGACATTAGGGTTTTGGTTGATGTGTATCTTGAGGTATTATTTTAGTAAGAACTCTAGGGTTGTTTGTGACACTTATAGGAATAGCCCAATAGATTGATCAGAAAGAATAACTTTGAGGTGGTTTCATACCCTACAATAATCTCTTCGTTTGTTCTCCGCTACTAGTGACTTTGGAGTGACTCTTTGTTGCATGTTGAGGATTGTTATATGATCCAATTATGTTGTCATCGTTGAGAGAACTTGCACTAGTGAAAGTATGAACCCTAGGCCTTGTTTCGAAGCATTGCAATACCGTTTTCGCTCACTTTTACCACTTGCTACCTTGCTGTTTTTATAATTTCAGATTACAAAAACCTATATCTACCATCCATATTGCACTTGTATCACCATCTCTTCACCGAACTAGTGCACCTATACAAGTTACCATTGTATTGGGTGTGTTGGGGACACAAGAGACTTTTTGTTATTTGGTTGCAGGGTTGTTTGAGAGAGACCATCTTCATCCTACACCTCCCACGGAGTGATAAACCTTAGGTCATCCACTTGAGGGAAATGTGCTACTGTCCTACAATCCTCTACACTTGGAGGCCCAACAACATCTACAAGAAGAAGGTTGCATAGTAGATATCAGTTATACATGTTTGCGTGTATGATTAGTGTACGATTGAATCGGGGGCGTCAAAAGTTGGTATCAGAGCTGACTGCCTGTAGGAACTCCCCTTCCACACTCCTTGGCCGAAGTCGAGTTTAGACATTGCAAAACTTTTACTAACATGGCTGTGTTCTTATGGGCCCACGTCGCCATTGGGTGGTATTAGGATCTTTTATTCCTCGTATATACTCTCGGACTCTAATCGCTCTTCCATTCTGGTTAAACGAATTTACTAACTCTAACATTAGGATCTCATAACCGCATTCACCCCAAAGTTGGATAATCTAAAGTTATTCTTTTGAAATGTATTTTGAATAATACTCGCACTGTTATTTGACTCCTTTGAGACATCTTTGCTTTCAGATGGATCCCACGAGGCAGGTCGTGTGCCACACAATGGCCATTGGAGCCTCGGGATCACCTGCTGCACTAGCTGAGATGATGACCTACCTGGGTTATCGCTGGCACCCTGAGTACACCGTTTACGAGCAGTAACAGGACTTCAACCAGGAGCAGTATCGTGCCATCGTCCACCTCTACTCTCGTGATGATAACTCCTCTACTGTGCTGCACACCGGTCATGGTGTTGGAGTGACCATTGATATGGCAGTCCACGATGCTGCCTATGCAGCTCTGACATGTCTTTGTGGAGAGTATCAGGTGTTGGACACTTCCTCTTTCAGGCACATTGCTATCGCATCCAGCGATGGCGAAGAGGGATACTACACGTCACTACAGGAAACATGTAATTTGCCGTCTGTGAATAACTGACGGCAAAGACCTAAATCCAGACGGCAAAGATTTTGCCATCAGGAAGCAGACGGCAAACTCAGACAGCAAAGATAAGTCGGCAAAGAATACTTTTCCATCAGCTTATCATTGGGAAGACGGCAAAATCTTTGCCGTCAGCCAACTACAAATTTGCCGGTTGCCGTGAAATTACCATACGGCAAAGAATGCGGTGTTTGTCGTTGGTCAAAATGTTTGTTTTGCCGTCATCCGGCCTAACCCACAGATGGCAAAGATAGTTTTTTATTTTTTTTAAAGAAAAATGATGCCAGTCAAAGTGTTCGGAGGTCGGCTGCTGCTCCGGTGAGCTCGAGAAGGGAAGCAGAGAGGAGGGCAGCTGCTGCTTCGGGTGTCGCCGGAGTTGCCAACTCCAGCAACCGCTGCCTCTGCCGGAGGAGCTCTGGCACTCGGGGCAGAGAGGAGGAGGCTGGGGAGGCTCAGGCGCGACTTGGTCCGGCGAGGGGCGGCCACGGCGCGTATCGGTGAGGGGCGTCCACGGTAGAGTCCGACGAGCGACGGCCACGGCATAGTCTGGAGAGGGGCGGAGAGGAGGTTGACAACATCAGGAGCTCGTCGGCATCGCCTCCGGACCCGCACCTGAAGCCGTCGTCGTCGCCGGCCGCCGCTGCTCTAGGGGTGCTGCTTCTCCGGCGGTCCACTGCTACTCCCGCGGCGCTGAAGGGAGAGAGGGAGATAGAGGAGATGGTAGAAAGAGAGGGAGGAGGGGAGATGGATGGCGATCTCCGGCAAGGGGCGTCAACGGGGATCCGACGAGGGGCGGCAGCGTGGGAGTCCGGCGAGGCAGCGGCGTGGGAGTCCGGCGAGGCAGCGACGAGGGGCGCTGCGGTGCTTCTATGGAGAAGAAAAAGAGATCGAGGAGTGGGTTGGGCTGTACGTGCACGTGGGTCATGGGGTTGGTTGGGGCTAGCTGGTGCATGCGATGCGTGGTGGGGGCTGCTGCCCCGCCACGTCATCGATCCAGGGGATGTTGGTTCCAGCCAATAGGAACACAGCAAAACATTTGTGTTTGTTTAGCCTATTAATGTTAAGCAAAAAAACATGTTAAAATATAGTAAAATTTCCCAGGTTTGTTCCACACCTTCTAGGACTTGTAAAGTTGCACCACGCCGAATTTCATATCATTTAGACCTTGTTTACATTTTCAAAAAAAATTAAAAAGTCTATACAGTAACCATGGGTTGTGTTTTCTCTTTGCCGTCTGCGTTTTTGTTTTACAGACGGCAAAGAGCTCACTTTGCCGTCTGTAAGACAAAAACGCAGATGGCAAAGATTTTTCCATCTGCCTTTTTTTTAACAGACGGTAATGTAAGCTCTTTGCCGTTTGTAAGAAAAATCACAGACGGCAAAGATACTTTGCCGTCTGTGTTTTCTTTTACAGACGACAAAGTGACCTCTTTGCCGTCTGTAAAAGAAAACACAGACGGCAAATTATCTTTGCCGTCAGCCATTCTTTGCCGTCTGCAGCTGTCGGCAAAGTTTGTCTTTTCAGTACAGACTGATGTCTACTCCACTATATCCTATGAGGCCTTCCATCACGAGAACATTATCTCGCATGCTGATGGGCTAGATCGAGCTAATCGAGCTCTTCTCCACGAGTTGTACACCACCCGTGTGCACCTGTACAACGCTCTGATGCAGCTGCACCCCTTTGTCTCATATGGGCCTCGCATTCTGTGATCTACCCAGCCAGGACCATGATGCCCCGTGGTGTCGGTTGGCCAGACGTTGGAGGCTACACTCCCGCTTGTTGCCATCAGAGCATCGAGTTCTGGACCAGAGCATCCACGGACTGCGGGAGGCTGACATGGAGGATTTCCCAATGCGTCACTACTAGCTGTCAGGCTACACCTACATCTGTAGTACCTTCTATGACTGATGTAGTATTTCTTATTAGTATTAGATGCATTCACCGCGAGCATGTGTGTCGCTTGCTATGTCGCTAGTCCATGTACTGAACTCTATGTATGACCCCTTTTGTAAGATATGCCGACTACTATGTACTATCTATCGTGTTTCTTTCATCATGCATGCTTCATCGTGAATGATTCTTGTCTTTTCAAATTTCTCAATGCTGAACTACCCCTGTTATATATTAGTAGGATGGTTAGACCAGGTGATTGTGGTCTTGGTGGCAATGCCCCACCACCGCCTGAGTACATGGCTGGTATGATCCAACAGTTCGAGCTGAACCGCCAATTCATGGAGAATATGATGGCTCAGTTTCCTCGCTCCAAATTGAACCAGCAGCCAGCCCCAGTGACACTGCAAGACTTTGCACGTCTCAACCCAACCATCTACCATAGCTCTACTCAGCCACTTGATGTTGATGACTGGCTCTATGACATCACCTTCGAGCTAGAGTCTGGTGAAGTAGCCCCTGCCAGCTATGTCCCCTTCACGGCATACTATCTGAGGGGTCCATCTGCACATTGGTGGGACGTCCACAAGAGTTCTCTACCTACTGGAACGGTCATCACTTGGGAAGACTTCCAAGCTGTTTTCCATGCCCGCTTCATTCCTCAGGGCATCATGGATAGGAAGAAGCATGAGTTTCGCAACCTCACACAAGGCAATAAGACTGTGGATGCTTATCAGCGGGAGTTTCTAGACTTAGCCTTCTACACTAAGGAGGATATTGCAACTGATGATAGCAGATAGGGGAAGTTCCATGATGGCCTTCAAGCTGACATCAAGCTAGCACTTCTCGTGCATGACTTTACCGATTTTGTCACCTTAGTGAACAAACCCATCTAGGTCGAAACTGGTATGCAGGAACACCAGGGCTCTCACAGGCGCAACCGTGACACGGGATCATCTTTGGGCCCACCCTCACAGAAACGTAAGATCCCAACAGTATGTATCGTCCAAATGCACCTACTCCAAGGCAGTCATACACTGCATCGCGTCTGCCTCCACCACCGCCTAGGCATCCAAGACTTCCAGCTGCACCACCATGAGGTCCTGCTCCCACTACCAATGATGGGTTGTGCTACAAGTGTGGTCAACCAGATCACATTGCTAGGAACTGCTATCAGAACCAGAATGAATTGGCACTTCCCGCAACTGGGCATGGAAACAACCAGCCCCGTAACAACAATGCTAGGCCTTATGGTCATGTTCATGCCAACCACGTTGATCTCAATGAAGCTCAAGACCAGCCTGCTACTATGATGGGTACACTCCTTGTAAATTCAGTACCAACATCCATTTTATTTGATATAAGAGCATCGCATTCGTTCATATCAACTGAGTTTGCATTCATGCATGGCATTAAATACGAAGAGATGAACACTTCGCTAGTGGTACACACCCCTACGAGCCAATGTCAAACCTCTATGGTTAGTCACAACGTTCCCGTTGAAATCGAAGGGTTGGAATTCGATGCATCTCCCATTGTCCTGAAGTCTTGTAGCATTGATCTCATTTTGGAATGGATTGGTTGAAAGCGCATATTATTTCTATAGTTTGCTCCACTAAGACCGTCCATCTGCTACACCCATCTGATGAAATAATAAGCTACAACGCTCATCTGGTTCAGAATGCCGAGGCAAGACTATATGCCTTGAATGCATTGAATGCTGCACGACTCAAGGGCATTGATAACATTCCCGTCGTTCGTGAATTCCAAGACATCTTTCCTAAAGAACTTCCAGGGATTCCCCCTGCTAGAACTGTCGAGTTCATCATCGACTTAAAACCAGGCACCACTCCTATAGCCAAATGACCCTACAAGATGCCGCCGCATGAACTCATTGCGCTTAAGGAGGAAATTGACAAATCTCTTCGCAGTGGTTTCATTCGCCCAAGTTGCTCTCCTTGGGGAGCACCTTCTCTCTTTGTCAAGAAGAAGGATGGGAAAAACCGATTGGTCCAAGATTATCATCCTATTAACCAAGCCACTATCCAGAACAAACACCCCTTCCTCGGATCAATGATCTGTATGATCAACTGGCTGGCTCATCAGTGTTCTCTAAACTTGACTTGAGGTTGGGTTACCACCAGATCCGTGTACTGCCTTCGTGACTCGATATGGTTCATACGAGTACACCATCATGTCTTTTGGCTTAACCAATGCTCCAGCCACCTTCTCTTGTCTGATGAAGTATATATTCATGGAATACCTCGACAAGTTCATCGTGGTTCATCTGGATGATATACTTGTATATTCCAAGAAAAAGAAGAGTGCGTTGAACATCTTTGCCTTGTTTTGGAAAAGCTTCAAGAGGATCAACTCTATGCTAAGTATTCCAAGTGTGAATTCTGGCTTCCCAAAGTAACCTATCTTAGGCATGTCATCTCAAAGGATGGTATTGCCGTCAACCCTGAGCGAGTTCAGGCTATTCCCGATTGGACTCTTCTGAAGAACGTCAAGCAAGTCAGAAGTTTCCTTGGACTCACCAGCTATTGTCGTCGATTAATCGAGAACTTCTCCAAGATTGACAAGCCCCTGACTGGTCTTCTTCACAAAGGTGTCAACAGAAAAGTGTCAAGAAAGTTTCTAGGCACTCAAGGACAAGATGACTTCGGCCCGAGTGCTTGCTCCACTTGATACCAAGAAGGACTTTTTCATTTATTGCGACACTTCACATCAAGGCTTAGGTTGTGTCCTAATGCAAGAGTGTAGAGTGATTGCTTATGTGTCTCATCAACTGCGCCCTCACGAAGAGAACTATCTAGTTCATGACCTTGAGCTTGCCGTTGTCATATATGCACTAAAACAGGGGCGACATTACCTTCTCGGTAATCGATGCTAGATCTTCACCGACCACCAAAGTCTGAAGTATCTATTTACTCAGCCAGACCTGAACCTCCGTCAGCAGAGATGGATGGAGACTATAGCAGACACTACAAAAAAATACACTTCCGTGATGATACGTGTTTGCCACAGTAGGTCACGTTTTCTGTCATGCATGTACATCCATGATGATTGTATGACAGAATCAAGATAGTCATACTTGTGCTGTCATAGAAGTGTTCCACGACATTACCAAAATTATCATCACGGAAGTGTCCACTTCCATGACGATAAATCGCGCGTCATGGAAGTGCTTTCATCAAGGGTGACCGACACATGGCATCCACCGTAACGGGACGCCGTTAAGCACCGTTAAGCTATCGGGTCCGGTTTTGGATCCAATAACCCGCTAACAGCCACGACCAATGTCGATTTTCCACGTGTAAAATTCTCATTGGCCGACGGAACCACGCGTCAGCTCCGCGTTTGCACATGTGTCACTCATCCAACGGTTGAGATGGGCCTATGATATGTTGACACGTGGACGGGCTCAAAAGTGGCCCATAAAGTTTAAATGGGTCGGCCCAACTAAAGGCCCACAAGATTTAGTGGACCATAATGGGCCGGCCCAACTACAGGCCCACAAGATTTTGCAGACCATAATGGGCCGACCCAGCTAAAGGCCCACAAGATTTAGCAGACCACAATGGTTCGGCCCAGCTAAAGGCCCACAAGATTTTGCAGACCATAATGGGTAGGCCCAGCTAAAGGACCAACATTCTCAACAGCCTATCCTAAACTTGTCATCATTGTGGCCCATGGTCACTTCTGTCCCGTTAACAGTCCACTAAGTATTTGGGCCGAATTATGGCCTGGTGTATTTCCGGCCTGTTAAAGGTCATGCTTCATTTGGACCCATTTACAGGCCATTGAAACTTTCGGCCCATAAACAATCGTGAATGATTTGGGTCATATTCGGCCATGTCTGACATTCGTCCTGTTAGAGGCCCACTATAGATTTGGGCCACTTTCGGCCTGTTGTGATTTTTGGCCTGTTAACGTCGAACGAAATCCATGGGCCATATGTGGCCCAATGTCACATCGGGCCCATTAACGGCCCATATAAAAATGACGCTAATCAAGCCCGACCGAACTTCCGGCCTGTTAAAGGCCCGTGTATTAGGTCAGCGCATTTACTGCCCGTCTGAATTTTGGCCTGTGAAAGATCCGCATCGTAAATGGGCCACCATTTCGGCCTGCTAAGACCAGTGGGTTATTTGGCACAATCAGGGCCCAATCTCACTTTCGTCCTATTAAAGGACCATGTTTTTATGGGCTCGAGATATTTACACCTATAAATAGCATAGTGTTACTGAGGGCCCAAATTATGTTTAGGCCTGTTAAAGGCCCACTATGGGCACTGGCCTACCAGAATATATGAAAGCTTATGCTGATTTAGGCCCAGATATTTTTAGTGGGCTACATGCAATTTTCGGCCCATATCATTTTTAGCCCAATTGGAATGGGCCCGACGAATGTTGGCATGTTGGGCTCCTACGAAGCTTTCGGCCGAATACATTACTACGATAAACCTACACTTTACAAAAATAGCGTCGTAATTACTGCAGACTTTGGCAGCATCATAAATGTTGTATCGCAACAAAATAAATTCCAACCATACAACAAAAGGCATGTTGGCATAAAGTTTACAGTCCTTGTAGATAAAAGCACCATCAGATGTATAGAAGCACAGATAATTTGACTTGAGTGCTAATGTTTCAGGCTGTAGAATCTGATGGAGCAGCACAATCTTCACCTTTTTTCCGCCATTGCTCTTGAACAACAAAGTGAATGTCTGATAGTCTGGTTTGAAAGCCATTCATGTCTTGACAACATTTGCCGACCACTATTCTTGTTTCTGAAATGACGTCCATTAGGGATTGGACTTGTGTCTGGAGCACAGATATATCACTCTGTCTAGCCGGAAGATTTTGTACAGTAGGCGATTTGGAGGAGGTTAATGTCGGTGTCAAAACCGGCGGATCTCGGGTAGGGGGTCCCAAACTGTGCGTCTAGGCGGATGGTAACAGGAGACAAGGGACACGATGTTTTTACCCAGGTTCGGGCCCTCTCGATGGAGGTAAAACCCTACTCCTGCTTGATTAATATTGATGATATGGGTAGTACAAGAGTAAATCTACCACGAGATCAGAGAGGCTAAACCCAAGAAGCTAGCCTATGGTATGATTGTTGTTCGTCCTACGGACTAAAACCCTCCGGTTTATATAGGCACCAAAGAGGGTTACGGTTACGCAGAGTCGGTTACAATGGTAGGAGATCTACATATCCGTATAGCCAAGCTTGCCCTCCACACCAAGGAAAATCCCATCCGGACACGGGACGAAGTCTTCAATCTTGTATCTTCATAGTCCAGGAGTCCGGCCAAAGGTGATAGTTCGGCTACTCGGACACCCCCTAATCTAGGACTCCCTCAGTAGCCCCTGAACCAGGCTTCAATGACGACGAGTCCGGCGCGCATATTGTCTTCGGCATTGCAAGGCGGGTTCCTCCTCCAAATACTTCATAGAAGATTTTGAACACAAGGATAGTGTCCGGCTCTGCAAAAGAAGTTCCACATACCACCGTAGAGAGAATAATATTTACACAAATTCAATCTGCTAACGTATTCCGTGGCCTGACATCACACCACGGCCAAGCCTTTATTCGAATTGTTTTTACTGTTCCCACCTCAGCGTGTTTAGCGAGGCGGTTTCCTTGGCACGTCTTGTCAAAGCAGAGATCGTGTCCCCTTATTCCGGGATTCTCATCAATACGGGCGTGGGTAACCCAACCGCGCCATTGATTACGGCGCTTGGGAGATAAGCGAGTTTTACCAGGCAGGTGGGGACGCATAGCTTCATCTGTCCATATAAGGGGATAAGGATCCACCTTTTTACCTATGCCTTCTTCCTCCTTTGCTCATCCATTTCCGTGCACTCGAGCTCCAGCGCCCAGGTCCGCACATCTCGCCTCAACCTTCCCCAGCCATGTCCGGAGCAGGAGGCAAGTGGATGGCCTCCTCCCTCATGCAGGGGCACATCAGAAGGCTGCGGAAGGCCGGATACTTGTCCAGTGACATCGCGCATCGGCTCCCCGACAAGGGGCAGCTTATCCCCACCCCCAGGCCCCATGAGAGGGTGGTGTTCCTCACCCACTTCCTCCGCGGACTAGGTTTTCCACTTCACCCATTTGTCCGGGGGCTCATTTTCTACTACGGCCTGGATTTCCATGATCTGGCCCCGAATTTCATCCTCAACATCTCGGCTTCATCGTCGTGTGCGAGGCCTTCCTCTGCATCCAGCCCCACTTCGGCTTATGGCTGAAGACCTTCAATGTCAAGCCGAAGGTAGTGGGCGGCCGCCAAGCGGAGTGCGGAGGTGCCATGGTGGGCAAGATGGCCAACGTCCTATGGCTCGAGGGATCCTTCGTGGAGACCATAAAGGGGTGGCAATCGGGGTGGTTCTACATCACCGAGACGCGTGACCCTAAATGGGAAGCGGCCCCCGAATTCCGATCTGGCTTCCCTACACGGCGCACCTCTTGGAAAGAGACGGGCCTGACATGGGGTAATTCGGAAGAGCTGACCGGACTCCAAACCTGCGTCCAAAACCTGGTGAACAAGAAGCTCAAGCTTGTCAACGTAGTCCAGGTCATGCTCATCCGCCGGATCCTCCCGTGCCAACAACAGGCCTTCAACTTGTGGGAGTTTGATCCGGCACAACACCAAACCTTGAGAAGGCTCTTCGACACTACGTACGAAGATGCCTGGAAGGTGCTGTTCAAGGGCGCCGAGGCTCCCGCATCCGCTACCGAAGATCGCGGATTCAGCTCGCAGCGTCAAGCCAGCAAGGTAAGCTATTTTACCCTCTACAAGACACTTGTTTTTCATAGTTTGACTCTATGCGGGATCTAAACTCCCTTACCTTTCACAAGCCTGGCAAAAGACGTCCGGGCAGGTTAACTGTCGGCTCCCTTGCCAGAAGACCCAGCGGACACCCGATTAACGGGGCTGCTGGTTCCGGCACCTCACGTGGTGCCGGAGAAGAAGGCCACGAGAACTCGAAGGAGTTCCCGGCGCCAGGTGTTGTCGGACTCCTCCCGCGAAGACGAGGAGGGAAAAGAGGCCTCTTCCCCAGCAGGGGGAGAGAAGAAAAGGAAGGCCGCCCCAACTGGGGAGGCCGGAGGGTCCAAGAAGGGAAGGACCCTTCCTCCAGACTACTCCACCAACGCCGATGACGGCGAAGAGGAGTGGCCACCGAGGGCTAAGCCCCTGGCGTAATCGTAAGTGTCCGGACACCAGAATAACTCATGGCGTTTCATTCGTCGCATAGAGTCTCCTAACGCCGAATATAACCCTGCAGCCCACCCAAGGACGGGCTCGACACTTCAACGAGCGGCTCCCTGGATTCGTCGGACATGAATAGCACCTCACTTCTGGCTGCCTCCTCTCCTCGCGCTACGGATGACGCCGAGGTGGGGTCCCAAAAGGGGCCCAGCCAGGAGGAGGTGGTCCAGGAGGTGCTGCAAGGCAACCTCTCGGACTCCAGGCGCAAGGGGGATAAAACCCCAAAGGGAATCCGCACCGGAACCTTCAGTGGTTCCGGAGTCCGGCAAGCAGTCCCTTCGTAAGGAGGGCGAGACTGCGACACCGGTGACCTTCGTCCAACCAGAGGCACCGGATAATTTGATGGAGGCGCTTAACAGCGCCTCCATAGACGAGGAGCACCGCACTGTTATGAGTGTGGTGATCCAAAAAGTTCAGTCCGCCAAGAGCGGGCTGCCTGAAGCCTGTGCCAGCCTTCAAGCTTTGAGGTATGTATTTAAGATATGTAAAAATATTACCGCATAGACAGTAGCCCTTGATGCTCAGTTTGGTGTTCGGAAAGAAAATCTGAACTGAGGATCTAAAAATATGTACGCAGGAGTCTAACATAAGTATGTCAATATGGGGAATGCAGGCTACGCTGCTGACCTCTGCCGCACTGACTGCGGAGGTCAATGCATTGAAGCAGAGCCTCGAGCGGTCCAAGAACGAGATCGGCCTTGCCAAAAAGCAGCTCGAGGAGAAGGAAGGTAAGTAATACATTATGGAAGTATATAAAATATGTGGTTGCAAAAAATGATAGGAATAACGTGAGTATTGTAGTGGCCACGAACGAGGTGGCGACCCTGAAGGAAGCGGTGTCCAAGGCCGAAAGCAATGCAGCCGCGGAGCGCACGGAGCGAGAGAAGCAGGAGGCGCGAGTGGCGGAGGTGTGGCAAGAGCTCCAGGCTCACGTGGAAAAACATGAGAGTTTGGAGCGTGACTCAAAGACTCGAGAGTCCGAGCTCGCCTCAGCCCTTGAGAGCGCCAAAGCCGCTAAGGCCGAAGCCCAAAAAGCCCTCCAGGAAATTGAAGCGATGAAGAAGATAGCGGCGGGTAAGGCATTCTTTATGCAAAGCAAGCACGTGAAAGTGACTTACTTGTTACTTACCAACATCCGGAGCTCTCCAGGAGCATTCGCAGATCTGCCCCGCAGTGTGTCCGACGCTGCCGCATTCTACCGGGCCGAGGAGGAGAGCTCGACGGAGAAGGTGTTCTGGTCTCAGTATGCTGAGGCCGGACACCCGGTGCCCTTGAGCGACCAACTGAAGCAGCTGGTCGAGCTCTATAAGGTGGACGAACAGGCCATGAAGGGCCTCAAAGTTCAGTTGTGGCCTAAGGAAGCCATTCCTGGGAGCTACTTCGGGCTGGTGAGGCGGCTGGTGGACGCCTGTCCATGGATTGAAGTCGTCAAGCGCTCCGTCTATATCGAAGGTGCCCGTAGGGCCCTTGCCCGTGCTAAAGTGCACTCGGGCAAGATGGACGCTGAGAAGCTTGTGACGGACAGACCACCGCCGGGCAGGGAGTATCGCAAGCCCGAGATGTATTATGAGGGCATCCTGAAGGGTGCCCGTCTTATAGCGGGTGAATGCTCCAAAGATGTAATTTTTGAGTAAACTCGCATTTGTAATCTTGTACGCTTGAAAACTTGTTCATATGCGCTAAGCAACGCTTGTGAATTTAAAATATTACCTTCTGTGCGGCCGTTTGTTAAATTTGAGAGATGGCGAGTCGTCGGCTTCTGCCCCCATGCCACGAGTGTTGGGGTGTTCGGGATAAACTTGAGCGCTCTTTTTCCCATTCTTGGGTCCTTCGAGGGAGGCGCTCAACGCAATGAACAAGGCAACCGGACTATAATGCTTGAACACTCTCACTTAGCCATAGAATTCTACAATTTTAAATTTCGGCGAAGCCCCTAGTATTCGGAAGACCGAGTTCGGGGCGCTATCCACGCCTGGGCCGGACAAAGCCGACTCATCGCTCTAAGCGGCATAAGTCTTTAGGGACTCGAAAACCTCCCGAACAGCGACCGGCTCTCTCCCTATCATGACGTTCAGTTTTAGCTTTCTCCACTGAGGTGCTTAACCCAGCTCAACCGGGGCACAATCGCAGTGGTTCTCCCAGCGCTACCTTAGCCGATATAACGGAACGTAAGGTACCAAAACATGGGAGCCAGGAAAACCCAACTATTGACCCAAGACATGATTCGGAGCCGATGCATATAATGCTATAAGTTCGGGGTGGCGCACTTGTGAAACTGTTCGGACTTATCACACCATATTTTGGGGTACTTAAGCCCCTGGTGTATTTGGCCGTACCAAAGTGTACGGGTGCGACATGTCATAAATGAACATATATCTATACCTACTATTAAATCTATACCTACTATTAAAGGGAGGTAATATTCTTGGTTTAGTTCCGCTTTGTTTTGTCCCGTTTTGACGTATACTTTTGATTTGGTCCGTTTTAACAAACGTACGACTTACGTGCAACAAGAAAACGAGAAACAAAGCGCTGAGAACGTACGTGCAAAGGAAACCGGGGCGTCAGGCCCACGTGCACAGGAAAAGGAAAACTAAACGCCAAGGACGTACGTGAAAGGAAACCGTGATGACCGACCCATATGTCTATTTTAGTTGCCAGCCTGTGTATTGCTGATATGAAGGAATTACAAATATAAATCCGGATGATTAAGTGCAGCTTGCCATGCATCAAGTAAAGAAAGTATGGATAGACGCACAAGTGTAACATCTAAAGAATAAAAGGAGGACGTTGCACAATGATTAGGAATTGCATTAACCAAAAAGAAGGAATTTATAGGAAGGAGTCCCGGTAATCAAAGGAGAGGACACACAATGATTTACTGATTGGTAGAACGTTGCAATTGGCATTAATATTCCTTAATAAATTTGTGTCAATATTATTTTCCATTGAAATACACGATGTAATTTTTATTACTAACTAAATTTATTACTTTTAATGTTCTTCATATTGTCATTATGTTATCAATAAAATAGAAAATTTCCATAACAAAATGTTGTCAATAAGATCAATTTACTTCGAATTGTACCTCATGCTCTAAGATCTTGGTCATGATCCTCAAATGATGCATCTTTTTTACATAAGCGTCTGTTGTCCCGGGCCATAATTCCCGGACCCGGCCAACATGAACTAGAATTTTTTTCCTCAAATGTTGCCATAGGAATTAATATTCCTTACTAAAGTTTCATCAATTTTATTTTCCATTGAGGCGCACAATGTAATTTTCATTACTTATTCAATTTCACTACTTTTGATGTTCTTTATACTGTCGTGATGTTATGAATATATCAAAATCTTTTCATAAGAAAACATTGTCAATCAGACAATTTACTATGAGTCATACCACATGTCCTAAGCTCCATGTCGTGAACTTGTGATCCTCAAATGATACATATTTTTTTTCATAAGCAGCTGTTGTCCCATTATGAATAAATCAAAAGATTTCCTATGACATGTCATGAAGCGGGTTTTTCTCCCGTTGCAACGCGCGAGCATTTGTGCTAGTGGATAGAAAAAAGAATGCAATAATAGGCAAAAGCTATGCATTGTTTATTCAAAAAGGCTGCGGTAAAAGCAGAATGATACAAATAGTGCGATAAGCAATGGATGGGACTATTTGACCTGTCCCCCTCCAGGGGCGAGCTGCAGGATGATATGTGAGACAAGTATAATGCTCGTTATAGAGACCACCTGGACACTCGACGTAGCTTTCTGCTTCCCTGGTTGTTGCATCGTGTGTTCGGCGATTCTACTGCCGGATAGGGCTTCTTTAGAACGGAGTCTTGAAAGTAAGAAAAAAAGAATGACAGAATCGGGAGCCCCTGGTGCGGTTGAGCCGCATTCTGGGCCTGCCGTGGTCGTGCCACTCCCCCTATGCCCATGGTATTTCCAGAGCGTAATTATGTACGCATAGTACTGGTTTCGCAATTTCGCGAGGGCTGGGGTTGGGGCCGCATTGCTACGCGTGCTCGGAATGTGCCAGGCGGTCTTGTTGTAGGTTACTCCGGGCGCGCTTGACGGTGTCCGGACGTTGAATAGTCGGACTCGAGAATTGCCTTGAGAGGCTGCTTTTTACTTCCGCCGTGAGGGCCGCCGTATGCTCCTCCGTTCGGAGAGAGCGTTTGGTGTTTCCGTTGACTGTAATGACTCATCGAGGGCCTGGCATCTTGAGCTTGAGGTATGCGTAGTGTGGCACCGCATTGAACTTTGCAAATGCGGTTCGTCCGAGCAGTGCGTGATAGCCGCTGCGGAACGAGACTATGTCGAAGATTAATTCCTCACTTCGGAAGTTATCCGGGGATCCGAAGACCACTTCAAGTGTAACCAAGCCTGTATAGTTGGCCTCTACACCTGGTATTACGCCTTTAAAGGTCGTTTTTGTGGGTTTAATCCTTGAGGGGTATATGCCCATTTTGCGCACTATATCCTGATAAAGCAGGTTCAGGCTGCTACCGCCGTCCATCAGGACTCTGGTGAGGTGAAACCCGTCAATGATTGGGTCTAGAACCAATGCGGCGAATTCGCCATGGCGGATGCTAGTGGGGTGGTCCCTTTGATCAAAAGTGATCGGGCAGGAGGACCACGGATTGAACTTTGGGGCGACTGGCTCCATCGCATATACGTCCCTTAGTGCATGCTTCCGCTCCCTTTTGGGTATGTGGGTTGCGTATATCATGTTCACCGTCCGCACTTGTGGGGGGAAGCCCTTCTGTCCTCTATTGTTCAGCGGCCGGGGCTCCTCCTCGTCATCGCTATGCAGCCCCTTGTCATTGTTTTCGGCATTTAACGTGCCTGCCTGCTTGAACACCCAACAATCCCTGTTGGTTCGGTTGGCTAGTTTTTCAGGGGTGCCGTGTATCTGGCACGAGCGATTGAGTATTTGGTACAAATTGGACGGGCCTGGATTATTCCTTTTGAATGGCTTTTTCCACTGACCGGGTTTAGAGCCTCTGAATCCAGCATTGACTGCCGTATCCTCAGCATTATCGCCGTTAATGCGGCGCTTGTGCTTGTTGCAACGCGACCTGCCGTTGATGTCCTTGGTATCCGAATTACCAAGGCTCTTGGTCATGTTGTTACTACGAGCTAGCTAGTTGTCCTCTCCCGCGCAAAAGCGGGTCATGAGTGTTGTGAGGGCTGCCATGGATTTCGGCTTTTCCTGTCCTAGGTGCCGGGCAAGCCACTCGTCGCGGATGTTATGTTTGAAGGCTGCAAGGGCCTCTGCGTCCGGATAGTCGATGATTTGATTTTTCTTGGTCAGCAACCGTGTCCAGAATTGTCTGGCCGATTCCTCTGGCTGCTGAATTATGTGGCTTAGGTCATCGGCGTCTGGTGATCGCACATAGGTGCCCTGAAAGTTGTCAAGGAATGCAGCTTCTAGGTCTTCCCAACAACCAATTGACTCCGCTGGTAAACTGTTAAGCCAATGCCGAGCTAGTCCTATAAGCTTGAGTGGGAGGTATTTGATGGCGTGTAGATCATCACCGCGGGCCATGTGGATATGAAGGAGGTAGTCCTCGATCCATATTGCAGGATCTGTTGTGCCATTGTACGATACGATGTTTACGGGTTTGAAACCATCGGGGATTTGATGATCCATTACTTCATCTGTGAAGCATATTGGGTGTGCGGCGCCCCTGTACTGGGCTATATCACGACGTAGCTCAAATGAGCTTTGTCTGTTGTGTTCGGCTCGGCCGGATTTGCTGTATCCGACATGACGGTTATCGTCACGTGTAGTGAGGCGCCCACGCGATCCGTAGATCGATCTGGTTTGCCTTGCATTGTCCTCCAATATATCTCGCAGGTCTGGCACATTTCCCCGTGCCTTGGTACTTTTTGAGCGACGCCGGGGTGTGGCTTGAGTGGAGGGCCGAGAGGCCTCTCTGTCGCGGCCACTTGGTGGCCGGTCGGCCACATCATGCGCTGGTGATGTAGGTTTGGGTGCTTCCTCCTCTAATCGGGGTAGTAGCCTGCGTTTTGGGTAGCTCTTGGAGGGGCGTTCGAGTTCATACTCTTCGGCCGCAAGGACTTCGGTCCATCTGTCAGCTAGCAAGTCTTGGTAAGCTCTAAGCTGTTGCTGCTTTTTCTTGAGGCTGCTTGCCGTGGCCATAAGCCTGTGTTTGAAACGCTCATGTTTGATGGGATCCTCAGGCACGACAAATTCGTCGTCGTCGAGGCATGCCTCGTCTTCGGAGGGAGGCATGTAATTATCGTCCTCTACCTCTCTGTCTGCTGCTCTCTCATGAGGGCTGGCTTCTCCATCCTCCTGCGTTGAATCCTGCTAGAGGGGGTTGTCTTCGGCACTGTCCGGGGTATTATTGTCTCCGGTGCCAGAATCACCGTTTTTGCTGTGCCGGGATTTAGAGCGGCGCCGCTGACGCCGGCGCTTAGGCTGTTTCTTGGAGGGGTCATCCTCCGTTGTTCCATCGCCATTCCCATCTTTTGGGATGTCCACCATGTATATGTCGTATGACGAGGTGGCCTTCCAGTGCCCAGTAGGCACTGGTTCTTGGTCGTCTCCTGCATCGTCGTCCATACCGTCAATGTCTTCGGAGTCGAAGTCGAGCATGTCGGTTAAATCATCGACAGTGGCTACGAAGTGGGTGGTGGGTGGGCTTTGAATTTCTTCGTCATCCGCATCCCAACCTTCCAGACCAAAGAGAGAGACTTTAGTGAATTTAGGATGTCGCCAAAGGGCGAGTGCTGAAAGATGTTCGCGGCAGTGAACTCCATGATCAGCGCCCAATCGGATTCGATTGGCAGGGACGTGGAAGGTTCGGAGTCCGGAGAGGAGTCCGGCACCTTGGAGTCACGAGCTTCGTAAAGGACAGGGTTAGTGTTGAGCTCAATCGGCATAGAGATAGCAGCCCCCGAGACGGTGTCCAGCCACCCGTCCTCGATCGGCGCAGTCGGCTCCGAGCTAAGGGTCGGAGCGGACACTAGTGCGGCCTCCAGGGCACTGTCCGGCAGCATAGCTAGATCATGCCCGTCGTGACAGTGCGGCGCGCTTGGCTGTGGCTCGAACCCGTCGAAGATCAAGTCTCCGCGGACGTCAGCCGTATAGTTCAAACTTCCAAATCTGACCTGATGGCCAGGGGCGTAGCTTTCAATCTGCTCCAGATGGCCAAGCGAATTGGCCCGCAGTGCAAAGCTGCCGAATACAAAGATCTATCCGGGGAAAAAGGTCTCACCCCAGACCGCGTCGTTGTTGATGATTGGAGGAGCCATCGGGCCTAAAGATGACGACACAGAGGAACTCTCAATGAAAGCACCAATGTCAGTGTCAAAACCAGCGGATCTCGGGTAGGGGGTCCCGAACTGTGCGTCTAGGCGGATTGTAACAGGAGCCAAGGGACACGATGTTTTTACCCAGGTTCGGGCCCTCTCGTGGAGGTAAAACCCTACTCCTGGTTGATTAATATTGATGATATGGGTAGTACAAGAGTAAATCTACTACGAGATCAGAGAGGCTAAACCCTAGAAGCTAGCCTATGGTATGATTGTTGTTCTTCCTACGGACTAAAACCCTCCGGTTTATATAGGCACCGAAGAGGGTTAGGGTTACACAGAGCTGGTTACAATGGTAGGAGATCTACATATCCGTATCGCCAAGCTTGACCTCCACGCCAAGGAAAGTCTCATCCAGACACGGGACGAAGTCTTCAATCTTGTATCTTCATAGTCCAGGAGTCCGGCCAAAGGTGATAGTTCGGCTACCCGGACACCCCCTAATCCAGGACTCCCTTAGTTACCTTGACAACCAACCTAGAATTACGCAGGAAGGTTCTTTTTGCACTGTTAGTGGAGAGATACTGATGCACTGCAGTAAGAGGTGACATTGTGCCTGTGGTAGCCTCGTCACCTTCAGGTGTTTGTGGTTATTCAATCATTTGTTCCATAGCTTGCTGAAAGCTTGAATTGTAGATTAGTGTAACAGATAAGTTACTAATGAGATAAAAAACAAACAAAGTAGGTTACAAGTTTATACATAACTTATTTTGGTGAACTACTGTAATACATTAGGATGTATTGTAGTGCCAACTACATAATAAAATCACTTTCGGAACATATGTCCATGTAGCATGCCTACTGTATTGTCTATTTCCTCACATTCGTTGACATCTAAGGATAAAGAGACATGGTTTAAAGTAGGATGAACATAGTATGACATCATTCATATCATGGGCAAACAGATATAAAACAAATAGGCTATTTTATCATTGTGTGCACACATGAACATAACAACTAGATTACAGATCAAGACCAAAAGAATATCCTTCATCTCTTTTAAACCATGTAAGGAGAAATGATACGTCAAGAGAACTGTGTATAAAAGTGAACAGAGAAACTCACATTGCCTGCAAACTAAGTAGTTAAATGAACACATAACAGTACCAATCAGTTCAAAGGCAGGAGGACTAAGGACTTACAACAGCGGCTTGAACTGGTGTGCTCATGCCCTTCATCTTGCTGGTGTGGCAATCCTTGAAGATTTGCACTACATTCGGTTCAGGTTCTTTTTGGTCCGCATGGGCTTTCCTCTGTATTTGGAACAAGTCAATATAGATACAATAATATGGGACAGAAAAAAGAAGGAAGTAGCAGCTATTTACAAGAGCCTCGCAGTGTGCAATGTAGCTATGAGATCTTGTTGTCCATTGGAATTTCACTTTAGAACAGTTGGTCTTGTTCTTCAAACAGTTAGCCTAGAAGAAGATACACTTGTAAGGCACATACATAAATACAAGTTCAATATGTGGTCTGATCAAATACATATAGCCTACCTGATACTTTGGATCAGACTAGTGTTTAACCAGGGCTGTCCAGTCTTCATCTGTAATATATTCCACTAGAGATGTTTGGGCGACTTCTAGCCTTGCCTTTAAAGTGAGATTTTTCTAAGGTGGTACCGATACTGTCGCAGAGCAGACTGAAAAACATGAGTGCATGCTTGTTTAGTTGCATCATCTTTCAGATCCAACTTGAACCTCATATGTTGAAAAAAGAATGTGAGTCTTATTAGGAGGAAGCTAGAAAGTATGGGACAGAGCAAGACAATATTACTAATTGCGATGAATAACATTACTTACGGATAAATGGTCAAGGAAGGTGTTAAACTGGGTATTATCTTTCTCATTAATGTAATGCATCCACGTTGGGAGGATACGTGCATGACACCTAATGGCAACGGATGCCTCTAATATTAACTTGGCTGACTTTGTAGCATCACGTGGCCTTTTTAAACCTGCCTCAAAATGGATCTCCATTCTTCCTCCTTTAGATTTTGTTAATCTGTCAAGCATTATCCCTGATGTTTGTTTCCGCTTGAGCCGTGGTGCTAGTTCAACAACGAATATGGAAAGTGTTAGTGTACATCAAACTTTGAGAGTACATATAAAGGAGATGCAACTGTAACTTGACTCGGTCAGGTACCATCTTGGTGTCGATGCTCATGAGGTTCATCTGATCTTGGCAAGTCCTATTGTGTCAGCAATGCTTCGGAAGTAGTGTTAGGTGCAAAGGCAGCTTGGGAACTGGCCAGTACCGGAGCAAATGAATGAGTAACTCATTGAGATACTGGTACAGTTGAAGCGGATGCTGTAGCTAGAGGAGCAGGTGATACTGTGTTTGTAGATTTAGCCGATGGACTTGGACCTTCTACTGCACTATAAGTACCAGCAAAATCTCGACGGCAGATCCTTTTCCGTTTCACCCGACGAGTAACACCACTCCCTACTATATTATTTTCCTTGCTCTTTTTTGACTTTGCCATGTCAAGCCGTACCCACAACACAAAATAATAAAGTCGCTCTTCAGAACTCATTGATGCATGAACAGACAAGCAATACTTTGATGTAAGACAACAGTATGAGGATGGAATATGTAAGAAAAACAGGACGGCGTGACATATTCACAGCTACATGTGTAAACTAAGAGGAAGTATTTTCAAGAAAAAAGAAGTAATGCAAGCTAGAGACCATATGAAAGATGCAACCAATATTACTCTACCAAGTTAAAAGTGTCTTGTCATAAGTGGCAATTCGAAAAATTAGAAGCAGTACAGCGTAGAAATCAATGCAAGATGCAACCACTATCAAACTGACATGTTAAAAGCGTCAAATCATGAGTGAATGATGTGGGATACACAACAGCAGTACTTTGATGTAAGAACATGGTATGATAGATAGATGCAGTATATTCTAGACACAGAAAGCCATGTCATATGCACATGTATAATGTATAAACTCAGTAGGTGCAATTTAATCAAAATAGAAGAAATACAGGCTAGACAACATATGCAACATGAAACCAATTATCACACTATCAACTTAGAGCAAGCACCTGCGATGGGGGAGTACGGGAGATGAACTCATCATGTAGACTTGGGACTTCAACTTCATTAGCAGTAGCAGTGGCAAATCTAGAGAGTTACTGTTTGTGTCGGTGCGGAGGACCACTAACATCCCCTAACTTACTCTTTTCCTTCCTATTTTCTGATATTGCCTTATGAAGTGAAACCACAAGAAGATGAATAAAATTAGCTCTGCATAACTGGTTGATGCATGACACAGACAAACACTACTTTGATGTAAGGCAAGCGCGGGATAGGAGGATGGAATATATACAAAAAAAGATAGTGTTGCATATTCAAACGTACGATAGGAGGATGGAATGTGTATGAAAAAACAATAAGCGGAAGGCATTTCAACAAAAATAGAAGAAATGAAAGCTAGGCACCATATGAACATGCAACCAATATCACTCTATCAGGTAAAAAGTGTCTCGTCGTAAGTGCCATTTCAAGAAATTAGAAGCAGTACAAGCTAGAAGACAATGCAAGATGCAACCTACATCACAATCCCATGTTAAATGTGTCTTATGGGTAAGTGATCGTTGTAGGTATACGTTGTAAGCTACACAGATGCAATTCAACATAATCAGAAGCAATACAAACTAGACATCGTACGGAAAAAGCAACCACATATAACAGTTCCAAGTTAGAGCAAGCACCTATGATGGTGGAGTAGGGGAGATGTGCTCATCATTTACATGTATGTTCTAGAAACAGGAACATGTGTCATATTCACAGGCATTATGTGTAAAGTATATGAAATTCAACAAAGTTAAAAGCAATACAAGCTAGACATCATACACAACATGCAACCACATATAATAGTGCCAAGTTAGAGCAAGCACATGTGATGGTGGAGTAGGGGAGATGTGCTCATCATCTACACAGCTACGTTGACTATCCAGCCTTGTGTTGTCTTGCGAATCTTGTTGGGAGGATAGAGGAGTAGAATCTATAGAGACCCCCTATTTGAGTTGCTCCGCAGGACCACCATCATCCACTGCCGGACTAATTTCCTTCAGCTGTAATGATTTTGCATTGTGAAGTCAAACCGATAAGAAAAAGGAATAAAACTCGCTCTTCAAAACTCATTCATGCATTATACTGACGAACACTACTCAGATGAAAGGCATACACATGATGCAAGGATGGAATATGTATGAAAAACAGGATGGTGTGACATATTCACACCTATGATGTGGTAACTAAGCAGAAGGCATTTCAACAAATTAGAAGCACTATAAGCTAGACATCATATGAAAGATGCAACCAATATCACTCTGCCAAGTTTAAACAGTATGGTGTTTCAACAAATTAGAAGTAGTACATGCTAGAAATCATATGCAAGACACAAACAATATCACAGTGGTGACTTAAAGGTGCCTTATCATAAGTGACTGATGCGGGATATGCAAGAACAATAGTCTGATGTAAGAACATGGTGTGATCAGATATAGTATGTTGTAGAAATAGTAACACATGTCATATTCACAGGCATTATGTGTAAAGTAAGAAGATGCAATTCAACAAAGTTAGAAGCAATACAAGCTAGACATCATACGCAACATGCAACCACATATAATAGTGCCAAGTTAGAGCAAGCACCTGTGATGGTGGAGTAAGGGAGATGTGCTCATCATCTACACAGTTACGTCGACTGTCTAGCCTTGCGTTATCTTGAATCTTGTTGGAGGACGGCGGAGTATAATCTATAGAGGACCTCCGTTTCAGTTGCTCGGAAGGACCACCATCATCCAATGCCTTGCCAATTTCCTTCGCCTTTATTGATTTTGCATTGTGAGGTCAAACCGACAAGAAAAAGGAATATAATTCACTCTTCAGAACACATTCATGCATGATACTGATGAACACTACTCTGATGAAAGGCAAAGTCATGATACGAGGATCGAATATGTATGAAAAACTAGACGGCTTGACATATTCACACCTATGATGTGGTAACTAAGCAGAAGGCACATCAAGAAATTAGAAGCACTGCAAGCTAGACACCATATGGAAGGTGCAACCAATATCACTCTGTCAAGTTAAAACTGTCTCGTCATAGGTGGCGTTCATCAAACTAGAAGCAATACATGCTAGAAATCGTATTCAAGACACAAACCAATATCACACTGCCAACTTAAAGGTATCCCATCATAAGTGACTGATGTTGGATACACAAGAAGAGTAGTTTCATGTAAGAACATGGTGTGATAGACAGATATAGTATGTACCAAAAACAGCAAAGTGTGTCATATTCACACGTATCATGTGTAAGCTAAGCAGATGCAGTTTACACTAATTAGGAGCAATAAAAGCTAGACACCATATGCAGCATGTAACCACATATCACACTGCCAAGTTAGAGCAAGCCCCTTGGATGGTGGAGTAGGGGAGCGGAGACTTGGATCTAGTAATGCACTAGCAGTACAAGGAGAATCGGTATAGATGTTCCATTTATGTTGCTACAGAGGACCACCATCATCGCCTTCCTTACTCTTTGCCTTCGTCTTTCTTGATTTTGCCTTGTCAAGTCAAACCCACAAGAAAAAGGAATTAATTTGCTCTTCAGAACCCATTGATGCATGTTACTGACGAACACTACTTTCATGTAAGGCAGCCGCATGATAGGAGGATGGAATATGTATGAAAAACAGGACGGCGTGACATATTGACATGTATGATGTATAAAGTGTAAACTAAGCACAAGGTGTTTGAACTTGTTAGAATCAATGCAAGCTAGAAACCATATGAAAGATGAAACCAATATCACTCTGCCAAATTAAAAGGGTGCCCTAACAAATGTATTTGACCAAATTAGAAGCAATACATGGCAACAGGCTAGAAATAATATGCAATATGCAATGAATAAAGGGGACTCATCGTAAGTGATTGGTGCAGGATATAAAAGAGAGGTAGTTTCATGTAAGAACAAGGTTAACACATAGATGTAGTGTGTACCAAAAATAGGGAGGCATGTCATATTCACAGGTATAATGTGTAAACTAAGCAGATGCAATTTACCCTAATTAGAAGCATTACAAGCTAGACGTCGTATGCAACATGCAACCACATATCACACTGTGAAGTTAGAGAAAGCACCTGTGATGGTGGTGTAGGGGAAGTGTGGTCTTCAAGTATAGAGCTATGTTCAATATCTTCATTTAGGCTTGTTATTTATTGAGAATCATGTGGAGAGGATGAAACTGCATTCTTTATAAGAGTAGCGCGTCTCATACTAACCCACGGGCGTGACTCTCTCATCATAAGCGATAGATGCAGGATACACAAGAATAGTAGTTTGATGTAAGAACGTGGTGTGATAGGCAGATGTAGTATGTACCAAAAATAGGAAGGCGTGTCATATTCACATGTATAATGTGTAAGCTAAGGAGATGCAATTTAACGAATTAGGAGCAATACAAGCTAGGCACCAAATGCAACATGCCACCAGATATCACACTGCTATGTTAGAGCAAGCACCTTGGGTTGTGGAGTAGGGGAGATGAGATTTGGAACTTGCACTGCAGTAGGAGTAGCAGGAGAATCTGCTGAGATCATCTGTTTCGGTTGCTCCAAAGGACCACCATCATTCCGTGCCTTCGTCCTTTCAGAGTTTGCCCTGTCAAGTAAACACACAAGAAAAAGGAATGAAATTCGCACTTCCAAATGCATGATACTGACGAACACAACTTTTATGTATGGCAACCACATTGTAGGAGGAGTATGAAAAATGCTAAGCAGAAGGCATTTCAACAAACTGGAATCAATGCAATCTAGACACCATATGAAAGATCCAACCAAAATCAATCTACCAAGTTAGATGTGTCTCACTATAAGTGGCACTTCAACAAATTAGAGGCAATACATGTTTGAAATGATATGCAAGATGCAACCAATATTACACTGTCAACTTGAAGGTGTAAATTCAGAAGTGATTGATGAGGGATACACAAGAAAAGTAGTTCGATGTGAGAACATGGTTAATAGAAAGGCATAGTATGTACCAAAAATAGGAAGGCATGTCATATTCACAGGTATAATGTGTTAACTAAGCAGATGCAATTTACACCATTTGCAACATCCAACCACATATCACACTGCCAAGTAAGAGCAAGCACCTGCAATGGTGGTGTGGGGGAATTGCGGTCATCAACTAGAGAGCTACGTTGACTATCTTCACTTAGCCTTGCTATTTCTTGAGAATCATGTGGGGAGGATGACACTGCACTCTTTAAATGAGTAGGGCGTCTCATAGTAACCCACTGGGGTGACTGTCTCATCGTAAGTGATTGATGAGGGATAAAAATAGCATTAGTTTGATGTACGAACATGGTTAATAGACATATGTAGTATGTATCAGAAACAGGAAGGCATGTCATTATCAAAGGTATAATGTGTAGTAAGCAGATGCAATTTAACCAAATGGAAGCAATACAAGCTAGACACCATATGCAACATGCAACCACATTTGACAGCGCGAAGTTAAAGCAAGCACCTGGGCTGGTTGTGTGTGCAATTGAGATCATCAACTTCAGAGCTACATTTACTGTCTCCAACTGCTGACACTACACATTTTAGAGTGCTGAAATGCTTAGTGCTTATCTTCGAATTACACTGGAGCGACTTCTGTCTTTTCTTTTCTGCATTCATAAACACTGCATCAGAGTCTGAAATACCCATGCATAAAAAAACAATAGTGTGAGTATGGGTGAAGTGTGTGCACAATTAGTAAAGTGTAAAGGTAGAAGATAGCAGGTCGGTGAGAAATAAATGACCGTAGACATATGATAGCTCTACAACATGCATGCCACACTAAATTACTACAGGATACTATGAAAATAACAGTTGACTGAAAACAAATAGGTCAGCCCATTTTTTCTGCACTGTCCGATGTACAAAGAATGGGCAGATCGCCTTCATATACCTCCAGCCAGTCGGTGTTGACGATCTTCCTTGAAACGCCAGCGACCACCAGCCCAGTCCCCTGCCTTTGCCCTCCCCTTGACCTCACTGCACCACCGTGCTAGGCATCGCCCCCCGGCCATCCATTAAAGCCCCGCCGACCCCCAGATCTGGCGCAAGTAGCACCTGCGCCCCACACCCCTATGATAGACACCGATGCGCCACTTCCCCGGCGAACAGGCGGACTAGGTGCTCCGCGCACCTAAGCGGGTGCTGCTTCTTTTAATTGCAGTTCGACTGACCCTGAATTGAAATCCGGGCGGGTTACTGACCTCTAGTAAAGGGAGGAAACCTTGTGCATTTAGTATCACGAAGAAGATGCGGTAAGAAGCGCTCAACTAGTTTCTTTCGTGGGATGAATACGGTGTGAGCAGAGATGTAAGATTTGCACGAACAAGGGAAGAGGAGTACCTCTTTCTGCTGGCAATGTTGTGTCCTCCTTTTGTTTTTCCAACGATCTTCTTGTTGTTCGCTGGAAACGAGAAGTTGTGGAGGATGATGGAGCCTTGGACGAACCCATGGCCAAGTTGTTGAGTGTGGTGTAGTGGCCGTCTGTCGATGGCGAGGAACCAGATCCGAGGTGGCGAACGACGGCGTAGCGGGAACAGCTCTGGTGCGGTGGACGGTTGCGACAGTTGAGCAGCAGTGGTGAGGCACAGGACGGCGTGGTTGGAGTGGTTCTAGTACGGCGCATGTCAGCGTCGGCATCGTGGAGGCAGCTCTGCCTCGGCTTCATCTACTAAGTCCTTGAGGGCGTTGTAGTTGCGGTTGCGTTGGACGACGACGTCGGGGTACCGGCTCCGGCGTGATGGAGGAGGGCAGCGGTGGATTGGGCGCTATGGGGTGAAGGACGAAGGAGGCTGGGGTTTTGCGGCTGGTGGAGAGGGTGTTTTGGCGCCCATGGAGTATGAATGGGGAAACGGAGCGAGGGGGAATTAAGGGGGAACAATGTTTCGGTTTGGGACGCGCTTTTTTGAAATTTGGGAAAAGTTACAAACTTTGTCCCCATCTAAATTTTTTGACATATTGCGAGTTGGGGTAAGACAGTAATCTCAGGTGTCCCAAATGTGGGCAGGATAGATTTCGGCTGAGTGCATGGGTGTTTAGGTGCCCACGGCGTATGAATGCTTCTCGGAGGCGGTCGAGACTGGCGTCTTCGTGAAGTTACAAACCTAAAGCCGGTTTAGACCTTTGGAAATTGGGCTGATAGGCTACACGGGCCAGAGTCAGGACAGTAATTTCCTACCACCAAACATTAGTCTTGCATGGTTTCGGGTGACCAGAGGCTTATTTGGCGCTTCATTCAATATTTGGGAGCAGAAGCATTAACGTTTTTGGTTTTCTTGAATTGAACTTTCAGGATTTATCCAACTTCACAAATCCTTACTCTTGAAAATCCTAAAGCTACGATTATTTTGGAATGGAGGGGGTACATTTGAATATACATTGTACACGAGTATATATTAAAAAATATGCAACTTACCTCAATTCATGCATGGTTCCAGATATAATCTCCTTGGTTGCAAAAAGAGTTAGACATGCGTATGAATATGTATATATAGCATGTTCAAACACACAACAAAGATTGTTTCCCCCTTTTAGATCTGATTTACAAATGCTATTATCTCGGGTTCAAATAGATGAATGCACTTCCTATGAATTCAAATCTTCGAAACCCCCTTTATGTTGAATTCAACATGTATTCTATTTCGTAGCTAGCAATTTGGAATGTATCCATGGAAGTGACAAATGTATAAAGTGCTTCACACTAACAACATGGAGTGCACTAATTAATGTTTATATATGAATTGCAAAAGCAATCCATTGCCTGTATTTCAAACTGCTCTCACTCTATGGATCGATAATATGAAATAAACACATGCACATTGTCATGGGGAACGAACACCTATGGGGCAGGGCCCCTTTTCGGTCCGGCAGGGAGCAGAGGATGCATGAAGAGCGGATCGAGGCGAAGCACGCGAGGAATTTTACCCAGCTTCGGAGCTCTCCGGAGAGATAAAACTCCTACTGCTGCTTTGTGGTTGTATTGTGTTCTTGCTCGAGAGCGTGAGTGTTCTGTAGTTTCGAATGAGTCCAACCTCTTCTACGTTGCGCATGGGCCTCCTTTTATAGGCTAAAGGGGTCACCGACAGGTGGCAACGCATGCAGGGGTAAAAGTGTAAAAGTCGCGGTTGGTACAACTGCTTCTATAGTGCCCCCCTACCTAACTCTGACGGCAGGGGACAAGGGCATTTAATGCCCGTCGGGTCGCCCAAACAGTGCAGAAAACGACCGTTAGGGGCGCCACCGTTCGCCACGATGGCCATCTCGTCATCTTCGCTTGCCACCTCGCATAGCTTGGCTGCACAGCCGCCCGCCACATGCGCCTGGAACGATCCTATGGCGACACGTCGTCGGATGCGCTGGAACGTGGGCACAGAGCGGTGGCTTCGCCGCGCCAAGCACCTTGCCGCGGTCGTTGTCTTGTCGCGCCCGGAAGCTTGTCGCTAGCCGGGTCTTGCCGGGACGCGCGGTGCGTCGCGGCAAGCTTCTCGAAAAGCCTTGGTTGGCCTTCCCGGCAAGCTCCTCTTGCCGGGGCCTTGTCTTCTCAGTTAAAACACTTTGTTCTTGAATGGCACCAATAGGAACTATGGAGGATCTTGGCGGTCACCCGGCAAGCGTTGCCGCGGGGTGTTGCGACTGCCCGTGCACAAGTTCGGGATACTAAGGTACCCCTACTTTAGTACACCGACAGGAGCCCCCGGGCCTGGGCCATACACGGTGCCGAGCGCTGTTGGGCCAGGCCCAAAACAGGGCACAGGCACATGCGGCCTAGGTCCACACCGTATCTGACCCCGCATCCACCGCGCCCTCCCGGAACGGCACGCGTCGAATGCGGCGTCGTGGGAGAGATCGTGGGTGATTCTTTATTCAGAGAAAGCGTAACGTTCGCCCCCTCCTCTTTATAAGCAGGGGAAACAGGGGCCGTTCCCCCACCTTCGCCACTTGCGGTTCCATCCTCGGAAATCTCCGCTGCTCCCCTCCGCTTCAAAAGCCGAAAGAGAACAACGCTCCGCCCCCCACCGCCGCCGCCGCCGCCAACGCTCTCGATCTCCTCCACCGTCTCCGCCATGGCTCCAAAGGCCGGAAAGGGGAAAGCCGCGAAGTCGACCGAGGCGCAACGGCTTGAGGCGCTCCGGAAGGAGCGGGCAACTTTCCCCCCTGAGCTCCCCGCGAAGGAGCTGAGGGAGTGGTTCTATCTCTTCTGGGCGACGGAGACGCGAGCGCACCCGCGCACGCAGGTACTTTCCGCCGCCGCTTCCACTTCAAAACGGGCTCCAAGAGGATACCCCTTCTTTGCACTGTTCTTCCATTGCGGGCTCTGCCCGCCCTTTTCTGAATTCTTCTGTGACATCATGAACACCTACGGGTTTCATTTCCTCGACTTCACCCCCAATGCTGTCCTGACCATGGCAGTTTTCGCACATCTCTGCGAAAACTTTGTCGGAGTCCACCCCAACGTAGCCCTCTTCCGTCATTACTTCATGCCCCAGGTCGAGAGAGGAGAGCCCTTAGCTGGCGGGGTCGCCTGGATCTCGAGAGCCGGCAAGAAGGAGGTCTACTTGGAGGGGGAGCTCCGCAGCAAATGGGATGAGTGGAGGGCTGAATGGTGTTGGATTGTTGATGAGAACCCGCAGCTGTTCACTGCCCTGCGCCAAACCCCAGTGGTGCGCGGCAACGATTGGAGCGCCCTGGCACCGGATGACGCCAGGCTGAAGATCGCCACCACCCGGATCTTGCGACTCAGGCTTGTCGGGCTGACCGTAGGCGCTGTTGGCGCGGACTTTCTTCACCGCCGCATTGCCCGTCTACAAGAGAGAGGGAGGCCCACCTGGCTGTTCGGGGGCCCGGGGGACATCATGAGGCTGCGCCCGGGCCTCAATTTTAATTTTACTGTCTTGGAGTTGGATGGGATGCTCAGGGAGCTCTTCAAGCACGACCCAGATCATCCCGAGTGGTTCAGGCTGCCGGCAGGCGTCGTTCCCTTATGCAATAACTCCTCGCGCGACCGCATCTGCGCAATGATGTCGTTGTGCGATTCGCACGGAATCGTTCCAACCTGGCAAGAACCTGCCGACAACGTCGTGCAGCAGTTCTTCGATAGCCTGGTGGAGGTGGAGGTCCATGCCGACGAGAAGAGAAGCCTCACCCGCGACACCACCGAACAGGAGATGCAGCGCATCGCCACTAGGGCGAGGAGGCGGCGGCAGCCGCCGCCGCGGGCGAGTTTGGGTTCACAGTGGAGGAGGCCGATGCAGCAGAGGCCGCAAGCCTTGCCGAGCGCCAGCGGATGGATGTCGAGGAAGAACTTGCCACGGCCGATGCCGAGTCGAGCGAGCCCACCGAGGGTGCGAGTGGCCCGCCATCCCCGAGCAGCTTGCCGCAAGCAGGGCCTACAGTGCAGCCCCTAGCGCAACCAAGAAGGCGCCTCCGCAGGACCGGAGACATAGCAGGGCGGCAGACGGGTCAACAGCCGCTGCACCGCAGGACACGCTCCACCGTGACAAGCACCGTTGCCACGGGAGCATCTCATGCCGTGCCGGCGACCGGAGTGGGGTCCTCTCGGGCCACCACTTCTGATCCTGCCGCAGCTCCCGCCAAGCGGCCAAGGGAACCTACTTCTCCGCCTCGCCGTGCTGAAAGGGTACCGGACTTCGACCTCTCCGCACTCAGCTCCGACGAGGAGGAAGAAGAGGAGTAAGTTTCTCGGTTGTGTCTATATTTCTTCAATTCTTGCTGTTTCTTGTCTTGTATCTAATCTGCTTTCTTCTGAACCTTGTTCCTTTTCAGGACTCTGGCCCAGAGAGCGGCAAAGAGAGCCAAGGTCCCCGTGGTTGTCGTCGAGGACGATCCCAACGTGTCGACAGAGGGCGCGTCCGAGACCACCTTGTCGGACCCGGCAATCACCTCTTGAAGCAGCCCCCAGTGCAGCCCCCAGCGTAAGTACATGGTCTTATTTCCCGCTGTTGGGCGCGCATAGGTGTTCTTTCCTTGCTAATATCTTGATTGTTGGTTTGCTTGTGTAGGAGCAGAACAGGTCCACAAGGAAAAGCCAGAAGCAGCCCCTGAGGTGCTATCTGCTTCCACTACGCCGCCAAGGGATGATTCCCCGGCAAGGGAGCGCTCTCCGGCAAGGGAGAGATCTCCGACAAGGGGCAGTTCTCCGGCAAGGGACAAGACCAGTGATCCCCCGGTGGTGGAGCCCATGATTACAGAGCCCAGCATAGGTAATCCTCCTTGTCAGAAAACTTCCCTTGGGTTCTTCTTCTTCTGATCTTCTTTTTGGATATTTGCTTGACATTTTCTCCCTCTTCCTGTCTTCAGATCCTCCCTCCACGGAGCCGATGGAGACCGAGGCCACCGGCGAGGAGGACGTGCGCGGCAACACTGACGATGCCGCTGCCACCGAAGAAGAGGCCGGCGCTGATGATCCCGCCGACGAAGAGGCCACCAAGGCTGCTGGCGCAGGAGCTGGCGAGGGATCCAGCGATCGCACTGACGACCCAGGGGCGGCAGGAGCACAAGGTGCTATGCCGACCGCCGATCCCTCCGCCGATGATGCAGCGCCAGGCTCCGAAGAGCCCCAGCCCGGCGCCTACTTGAAGGTCAGCGAGGGTGTCTTCATCAAGCTTCCCTGGGCGTCGAGCTCCAGGGCGCCGGTTGAAGGAGAGACATTTGACGGGGAAGTGCTCGCCTCTGCCGGGCTAACGCTGGTTGACGCGCCAAGCAGCAGCAGCGGCGAGTCTGAAGAGGAGCAGCTGCTCCGGAAACTGGTGTCGCTCTACCGCGCCCGACAAGCCAAACTGGAGTCCCGGGAAGCGCTTGTCGCGCAGGCGGGAGTAGACATTGAGAAGCATGCGGAGGAGCTCCAGAGCCACAACCAAGAGGCCCTCCGGTCCATTGCAGAAGAGAGGGTGCAGCTTGCCGAGGCGCGTAAGGCCTTCCTCCTCGAGAAGGCTGAAGCCGAAGAACAGCAGCGGCTTGCCGCCGAGGAGATGTCTGTGCGAGAAGGCGAGCTGACGCAGTGGAAGGTCAACTTGGACAACTATGAGGAGGAGCTTGCCGCGCGCGAGGAGACACTTGGCGGGTCCCTCAAGGAAGCGAAAGATGCTGCTGCAGCTGCCAAGGCTGCCAAGAAAGAGCTGGAGGTGAAGGTGACGCAGCTAGAGGCAGATCTCAAGAGGAAGGACGAAGAGCTTGCCGCGCTCCAGCGCGAGCGCGAGAAGGACGCCCTCGCCCACGGTGAACTGCAGGGTCGTCTCCTCGAGAGGGGCAAAGAGATGAGCGCCGCCAAGGACTCCAATGCCGATCTCGAACTGAAGCTAGCTACGCTAACTGAGACGCTGGACGGCGACAAGAAGCGAGAGGAGGACTTGAAGGGGGAGATCAAGGCCAATGAGGAACTGTTGACGAGGGCCGCCGAAACCCAGAACACCTTCAGGGCTACTGTGGAGATCTGGACGGAGGGCCTCGTGAACATTGCCGCTGTCATTGATGAGGAGCTGGCGCAACTGGAAATGGAGGGATTCGGGTACTCCTCCGACGAGAACCTCCAGCCCAGCGCCAAGCTCACTCTGTTTTTCAAGGGCGTGGCGACGGCCCTCCAGCAGCTCCGGGAAAGGATCCCAAAGCAGCTGGCCGACGAGTCGCGCACGATCTGCGACAGAGTCCTGGAGAAGGTGTTGGTGAAGGTGCTCTTCCGCAACCCAGGCCTCAACCTCACCAATGTCCTTAAGAAGCTGCCGGTGGGTGCTGATCTTGAAGGCTCAAGGCCCTTGTCGCACCCATTGTGGACAAGGTGAATGAAGTCAAGAGGGTCGACGGCGACCGTGTAGACTAGACCGCCCGTTTCCTCCTTTCCTTGCCGCTGCTAAACATGTTATGGGAACAATATATTAGAGCGCAGCAAGTTATCTTTGTAATATAACTTTATCTTGGATAGTATTTGCTATATTATTTCCTTTACTTGATTCCTTCCTTTGTATGTTTTTACCCTACGCTTTTAGGGAACTTGCCGGCGCAAGCACCCTTGCCGCGAGCGCTGAGTGCGGAACATCAGCAGCCTGCTGGCGATGCTGCCTTCGGCAAGAAACCTTGTCGCAACTAGTCGCAGCACACTTAAGTTGTTGAGCGGACTCGAAACAAAGCAAGGGCGCAACTAGCTACGAGTTGGTTCCTCCGCGCACAGGTTTTCCATACAAAGCACGATCGTTCGAGGAAGATAAAAAATTTAAAACTGACTATGCTCAAACTTTGGCAACTTAGCTTTTCTGTCGTTCGCGTCCCGGCAAGGCGATACTTTCTTGAACGACGCCTTGTCCACACCATTAT
>NC_041381.1:345020200-345029494 GCF_002162155.2 Triticum dicoccoides
TGTTGAGAAAAAGAAAGAAGAGAAAATAAAGATATGGAGCCTTAAGGCTCGTTATTTCTTACCGGGGGCAAGTGCTACACAAAGTGTCAGGTAATGCATGCAAGAAATGAAAAAAGCATGAAATTTGACAAGATGTGTGGAGCATATGATCTTTATTTATGCACGGGATCCGCGCCCGGCTTTGTACAAAGGGTTACATGCAACAGCGGCAAGGCTTGTACAAAAGGTGGTTGCCGGAACGGGTTCCGGCAACCGTGCCTTATGGGCAAAACTTACGAAGATGCTCAATGTTCCAGGAGTTGCTCACCGTAGAGCCATCTTCGGTCTCAAGGCGGACAGCGCCAGGCCTAGTGACTCGCTTTACCCGATAAGGGCCTTCCCACTTCGGCGTCAACTTGTTGGAATTCTTGGCAGATTGAATGCGCCGAAGAACAAGGTCGCCTTCCTCGAGACTTCTGGCATTAACTTTGCGGCTATGGTAGCGGCGCAAAGCTTGCTGGTAGCGAGCAGCTCGTACAGCAGCCTGAAGACGATCTTCCTCAAGGAGCAGCGCATCATCTTGTCGCAGCTGCTCTTGCTCAAGCTCATCATAAGCGAGCACTCGAGGCGATCCGTATACGAGTTCCGTGGGGAGAACTGCCTCTGCTCCATAAACTAGAGCGAAAGGCGACTGGCCAGTGGCTCGATTTGGCGTCGTCCTGATCGACCAAAGAACCACCGGCAGCTCCTCAATCCAGTTCTTTCCGCACTTGTGCAGCCTGTCAAAAGTCCTGGTCTTGAGCCCGCGCAGCACTTCAGCGTTTGCCCTCTCCGCTTGACCATTGCTTCTCGGATGGGCAACAGAAGCGAAGCAAACCTTGGCGCCAAGGTCTTGGACGTACTACATGAAGGTGCGGCTCGTGAATTGCGTGCCGTTGTCGGTGATGATCCTATTAGGGACTCCAAAACGGCAAACAATCGACCTAAAGAACTTGACTGCTGACTGTGTTGTCACCTTCCTCACTGCTTCCACTTCCGGCCACTTTGTGAACTTGTCTATTGCAACGTACAAGTACTCAAAGCCCCCGACAGCCCGGGGGAAGGGGCCGAGGATGTCAAGCCCCCAGACCGAAAATGGCCAGGATAAAGGGATCGTCTGGAGAGCTTGAGATGGCCGGTGTATCTGCTTGGAATGGAACTGGCACGCTTTGCACTTGGTTACTTGTGCAGTTGCATCCTGGAGGGCTGTTGGCCAAAAGAAACCTTGCCGGAATGCCTTGCCGGCAAGTGCTCCTGCGCCAATGTGGTGACCACATATGCCTCCATGTATCTCCGCCAACACCTCCTGTCCATCTTCCCGGGGAATGCACTTCAATTTCACTCCGTTGAATCTTCTTCTGTACAGCATGTCGTCGACAAACTGGTACATACTTGATTGCCGGGCTACTCTCTACGCTTCTTCTTGCTCTTCGGGAAGCTCTCCTGTCTGAAGGAAATGGACAATCTGCTGTGCCCATGCTGGAGCTTGCGGCTCGACAACAAGGACTAAAGGCGCATATGCTGCTGCGGGAACATCCGCTTCTACGGCTAGTGTAAGAAGGCAAAGACAGCGCCAGGCCTAGTGACTCGCTTCACCCGATAAGGGCCTTCCCACTTCGGCGTCAACTTGTTGGAATTCTTGGCGGATTGAACGCGCCGAAGAACAAGGTCGCCTTCCTCGAGACTTCTGGCATTAACTTTGCGGCTATGGTAGCGGCGCAAAGCTTGCTGGTAGCGAGCAGCTCGTACAGCAGCCTGAAGACAATCTTCCTCAAGGAGCAGCGCGTCATCTTGTCGCAGCTGCTCTTGCTCAAGCTCATCATAAGCGAGCACTCGAGGCGATCCGTATACGAGTTCCGTGGGGAGAACTGCCTCTACTCCATAAATTAGAGCGAAAGGCGTCTTGCCAGTGGCTCGATTCGGCGTCGACCTGATCGACCAAAGAACCACCGGCAGCTCCTCAATCCAGTTCTTTTCGCACTTGTGCAGCCTTTCGAAAGTCCTGGTCTTGAGCCCGCGCAGCACTTCAGCATTTGCCCTCTCCGCTTGATCGTTGCTTCTCGGATGGGCAACAGAAGCGAAGCAGACCTTGGCGCCAAGGTCTTGGATGTACTGCATGAAGGTGCGGCTCGTGAATTGCGTGCCGTTGTCGGTGATGATTCTGTTAGGGACTCCGAAACGGCAAACAATCGACCTGAAGAACTTGACTGCTGACTGTGCTGTCACATTCCTCACCGCTTCCACTTCCGGCCACTTTGTGAACTTGTCGATTGCAACGTACAAGTACTCAAAGCCCCCGACAGCTCGGGGGAAAGGGCCGAGGATATCGAGCCCCCAGACCGAAAATGGCCAGGATAAAGGGATTGTCTGGAGAGCTTGAGCTGGCTGATGTATCTGCTTGGAATGGAACTGGCACGCTTCACACTTGGTTACTTGTGCAGTTGCATCCTGGAGGGCTGTGGGCCAAAAGAAACCTTGTCGGAATGCTTTGCCGGCAAGTGCTCTTGCACCAATGTGGTGACCACATATGCCTCCATGTATCTCCACCAACAGCTCCTGTCCATCTTCCCGGGGAATGCACTTCAATTTCACTCCATTGAATCTTCTTCTGTACAGTATGTCGTCGACAAACTGATACATACTTGATTGTCGGGCTACTCTCTCCGCTTCTTCTTGCTCTTCGGGAAGTTCTCCTGTCTGAAGGAAACGGACAATCTGCTGCGCCCTTGCCGGAGCTTGCGGCTCGACAACAAGGACTAAAGAACCAAATGCTGTTGCGAGAACATCTGCTTCCACGGCAAGAATCTGCGGCTCAGCCGGAGCTTGATGTTCCCAGGCAAGCTTGCCGGAGCAAAACTCGTCGGGAGCGTCTGCTTCAACGAAACAAACCCTAGGGCTTCTCGGAGCAGACTGCTCCTCAGCACTCTTGGTGTTGATCTTGGGGACCTTCTTGGCGGCGGCGGCGGGGAGCTCTGCCGGAAAGTAGTCACCGGAAACCAACTTCCTTTTCTTGCTCTGTCCAGTTGATGGTGTTACAGATGGTTGAGTTAGCTTGAGCACAAAGATCCCTGGTTCCACAGGTAGCTTTAATGCAGCGCATTTTGACAGGCCATCAGCAATGTCGTTCTGGGCTCTCGGAACATGCTCCATCTGCAAGCCGTCAAAATGCTCTTCCAACTTTCTCACTTCATCGATGTAAGCTTCCATCAACGGACTCTGATAATCTTTGTTTACTTGGCGGACGACAAGCTGCGAGTCACCCCTGACAGTAAGCTTTTTGATCCCAAGGTCTGCCGCGATCCTGAGTCCGGCAAGCAAACCTTCATATTCTGCAGTATTGTTTGTCGCTTGCTCCTTAGGAAAGTGCATCTGGACCACGTACTTGAGGTGCTCTCCGGTGGGTGCGACAAGTAACACACCCGCACCGGCGCCTTGCAGCGAGAAGGCACCATCAAAGTACATGATCCACTCTTTGCTCGCCTCCTTGACGGGGATGCTTGTTTCCGGAATTTCCTCATCAGGTGTTGGCGTCCATTCTGCTATGAACTCTGCCAATGCTCGGCTCTGGATAGTTTAAGTACTCTCAAACTTGAGGCCAAAGCTTGACAGTTCCAGTGCCCACTCGACGATCCTGCCTGTTGCTTCTGGATTTTGTAGTATCCTCTTCAACGGAAAGTGAGTGACAACTGTGATCTCATGTGCTTGAAAGTAATGGCGCAGCTTCCTCAAGGCCATGAGAAGGCCGAAAAGCAACTTCTGCACACCAGAGTACCTTGACCTAGCCCCTTGCAGAAGGGAACTGACAAAATAAACTGGGCGCTGCACCATCTTCTTTTGTTCTCTTCCTATGGCTGCACAGATCCATCCTTGTCGGGACCAGAGCTTGTCGGGGAAGCCCCCTGCTTGTCGCTGGACTCGCTTGCCGTGGTCGCTGGCTCATCATCCGCCTCCCTTTCCGCTACTAATGCAGCACTAACCACTTGATTGGTTGCCGCTAGATACAGCAGCAACTTCTCTTGTGGTTTAGGTGCGACAAGTATTGGAGTGGAGAACAGGTATCTCTTCAAGTCCTGCAGCGCAGCCTCCACTTCCAGAGTCCATTTCATTGGACCTGCCTTTTTCAAAATTTTGAAAAATGGCAGGGCGCGCTCAGCGGACTTAGAGATAAACCTGCTGAGAGCAGCCACACAGCCGGCAAGCCTTCGCACATCCTTGACGCGCTTCGGTGCTTCGATCTGCTCAATGGCCTTGATCTTGTCGGGATTGGCTTCAATCCCCCGCTGAGATACAAAGAACCCGAGAAGCTTGCCGGAAGGGACTCCAAACACACACTTCTCGGGGTTCAATTTGAGATTGATCTTGCGCAGATTTGCAAAGGTCTCGTCCAAATCTTGGATCAGAGTTGCTCTGTCTTTGCTCTTGACCACTATGTCATCCATGTAAGCTTCTACATTTCTGTGTAACTGTGGCTCAAAAGCTTCGTGAACTGCCCTTGCAAATGTTGAACCAGCATTCTTTAGTCCAAAAGGCATCCGTACAAAACAGTATGTGCCACATGGAGTAATGAATGCGGTTTTCTCCTCATCCTCTTCTGCCATGAAGATCTGATGATATCCTGAATATGCATCAAGAAATGAAAGCAAATCACATCCTGCCGTGGAGTCGACAATCTGGTCAATGCGCGTCAAGGGAAATGGATCTTTGGGACAAGCTTTATTAACATCAGTGAAGTCAATACAAAGCCTCCATTTTCCGTTCGCCTTGCGCACGACTACAGGATTGGCCAGCCACGTAGGATGGAGCACTCCTCTGACAAGGTCTGCTGCTTCCAATTTCTTGATCTCTTCTGCAATGAACTCTTGTCGCTCCACTACTTGCTTTCTGACTTTCTGCTTGACGGGCCGCGCATGAGGACAGACGGCAAGGTGGTGCTCAATTACTTTCCTGGGAACACCGGGGATGTCAGACGGTTGCCATGCAAACACGTCGACATTCGCCCACAGGAAAGCATTGAGCGCGCTTTCCTATTTAGGGTCAAGCATGGCACTGATGGTGAAGGTACCACCAGTGCCGTCCTCCTTGGCGGCCACTTTCTTGGTCTCTGGTGAAGCTGTCTTTGCCTTCTTACACTTGCCGGTGGAGCTCGATGGTGCGTCCTCGACGGTAGCGCAGCACCCGAAGAGGTGCGCTTGCCGGAGTGAGCATCAGAGCTCTTGCCGGACTTGGTCTTCTTCTTCCCCCCGGGAGCTTTAGCGGCAAGTGGTTTGCGTTCTGCTGCGGCTGCTGCTTCCCGGTAGATCTTGTCGGTACAGATAAGGGCATCCTTCTTGTCGCCAGGGACAGAAATGACACTTATCGGACCGGGCATCTTGAGCACGTTGTAGGCATAGTGAGAGGCTGCCATGAACTTGGCGAGCGCTGGATGACCGAGTATCCCATGGTAGGGCAATGGGAAATCAGCAACGTCAAAAGTGACTTTCTCTGTTCTGAAGTTCAGCTCGCTGCCAAATGTCACAGGCAATGTGATCTTCCCCTTCGGCTTGCTCCTTCCCGGATTGATTCCTTGGAATGTGCCGGTCTCTTTGAGCTCGCTGTCGGGGATCTGGAGCTTCTTGAGTACCACGGAGGAGATCAGATTCAAGCCGGCTCCGCCGTCAACCAGCATCTTTGTGACCTTGAGGTTGCGGATAGTTGGTGAAACCAACATCGGCAAGCACCCGACCGCGGTTATGCGATCAGGGTGATCCTCAACATCAAAGATGATAGGCGTGCTGGACCACTTCAGGGGTTTGCGTGACTCAACCGATAGTTCTGCTGCATTAACTTCCCGCACCCACTATTTGAGCTGGCGGTGCGAAGTATGCAGAGAAGCACCGCCGTCAACACACAAAACCTCTGTGGCTTTCTGAAACTCCTGCTCGTCGGCCTCGTCCTCATCCATGTCTTCATCATCGTCTTCATCTTCATCCTTGTCGCGGCCGCGGGGAGGCCTGTCTCCTTGCCACTGCTTAGCCTTGCCGCGGCGTCCTCCCCGGCCGGGACGCTTCTTGCCAGACCCGCCAGTACCTTCCTGGGCCTTCTCCTTGTCGCGTCGCTCGTATTCAGCTTTCTGCAGTTCAACGAGCTGCTCAACTTTCTTGCAAGTCTGGAGATCATGGCCCTTAGTGCGGTGGATCTTACAGTACTGCTTGCCGGAGCCATCCTGCTTGTCGGCGGCCACCACAGCCTCGCCGGAGTTACCAGCTTTGGCCTTCTCGGCGACACCTCCGTTGCCAGACTGCTCGACAACTAGCACATCTTTAGCTTTCCTCTTCCTGTTGTTCCGCCTCCGGTTTTTCCTTGCCGGGGCGGCTTCCTCGCTGTCAGACCATTCTGCTCCTGCGTTCTCTCCGGGGAGTTTCCTCCCCTCCTCAGCACGTGCACACTTGTCGGCCAGAGCATATAGCTCACTGACATCTCTGATCTTGCACATCGCCATCTCCTCCCTCATCCTGCGATTACGCATGTTCTGATGGAACGCGCTGATAACCGCGGCAGGGTGGACGTCTGGGATGTTGCACTGCACTTGGCTGAACCTTTGAATGTACTTATGCAGGGGTTCTCCTTCCTTCTGGGCGAGCAGATGAAGATCGCTCTCCTGGCCATGGGGTTTGTGGCCGCCTGTGAAGGCGCCGACAAACTGATGGCACAGATCTGCCCATGAGGAGATGGAGTTGTCCGGCAAGTGCATGAGCCAGGATCTGACGTTGGGCTTGAGTACCAGCGGGAAGTAGTTGGCGAGGATCTTCTCGTTGCGCCCCCCGGCAGCCTGCACCGCGATGGTGTAGATGCTGAGGAACTCCGACGGATGCAACCTGCCATCATACTTCTCTGGTACATCTGGCTTGAAGTTCTTGGTACTGGGCCACTGGACTTGTCGCAGCTCACGAGTGAACATAGGGCAACCTACCGCGTACGGCAAGTCGCCTGGTTCCCCTGGCGCATGCATATCAACAGTGGGCCCAGCGCGCTGGTCTGACTGACGCCGCGCTTCTCTTCGACGCTCGATGCGAGTACGAGCGTCTTCTTGTTGTCGTTCTTGGAGAACTTGGCGCTGATCGCGACGAGCTCGTGGGCCCGACGACGCGGTGGACTCGGTGTCGAGGTTAGCCCGGCGAGTCGGTGATCTTGGCCTTCGGGGCGGGGAGTGCACGATGCTGGCACCCCCACCGGTCTTGTCGCCACCGGCTTGCACCTGGGCGTCTTGCCGCGGCTTCAATGTGCTTGGTTGCCGGGGAGTGTCATCGTTGGCGAAGCCGATGAGGCTCTGAATGGTGACCCTCCAATCGTTGATCTTGTCCGGCGCTGGAGGGTAGTCTAGGAGCAGTTGGGCTCGGGCCAACGCTTCTTCTGGAGTTTTCGGCGGCGGCGGCGAACGACGCGAGGAGCGGGATATGCTCAAACTTCTAACAGTGTTAGAAGGAGCAACATCCTGTCCAGGCGACCGTGCCGCGCTCGTGCCAACATGTTGGCGTGCATGCTGGCCTTGAGCGTCCCGGGATCCAGCAGCTTGGCCTTGTTCCAACGCGAGTACGGTGCTGCGGGCACCACGACGCTGTCGATCCCGCGCCTCTTGAGAAGGGCGGGGTGCGTGTACGGACGCTGAGGTCTGTGCGGCCTTTTCCTTGGACCTGGCAACATTGTAAGCTCCCTCGTCGGCGCCCGTTCCTCCGCCCGCGTCTACCCCACCACCCGCTTGCTCCGTTGGTGGTGGGACCGACGCAGATGGACCAGCCACCTCCGAAGCCTTCTTCTTCAGTGGCATGTCGATGAAGATGATAATGTAGCGCGCCCGGACACCAGATCAGGTTCACACAACCTCGACGCCCCCTACCTGGCGCGCCAAAGATGTCGTGGGGAACGAACACCTATGGGGCAGGGCCCCTTTTCGGTCCGGCAGGGAGCAGAGGATGCACGAAGAGCGGATCGAAGCGAAGCACGCGAGGGATTTTACCCAGCTTCGGAGCTCTCCGGAGAGATAAAACTTTTACTGCTGCTTTGTGGTTGTATTGTGTTCTTGCTCGAGAGCATGAGCGTTCTGTAGTTTCGAATGAGTCCAACCTCTTCTACGTTGCGCATGGGCCTCCTTTTATAGGCTAAAGGGGTCACCGACAGGTGGCAACGCATGCAGGGGTAAAAGTGTAAAAGTCGCGGTTGGCACAACTGCTTCTACAGTGCCCCCGTACCTAACTCTGACGGCAGGGGACAAGGGCATCTAATGCCCGTCCAGTCGCCCAAACAGTGCAGAAAACGACCGTTAGGGGCGCCACCGTTCGCCACGATGGCCATCTCATCATCTTCGCTTGCCACCTCGCATCGCTTGGCTGCACAGCCGCCCGCCACGTGCGCCTGGAACGATCCTATGGCGACACGTCGTCGGATGCGCTGGAGCGTGGGCACAGAGCGGTGGCTTCGCCGCGGCAAGCGCCTTGCCGCGGTCGTTGTCTTGTAGCGCCCGGAGGCTTGTCGCTCGCCGGGTCTTGCCGGGACGCGTGGTGCGTCGCGGCAAGCTTCTCGAAAAGCCTTGGTTGGCCTTCCCGGCAAGCTCCTCTTGTCGGCGCCTTGTCCTTCCCGGCAAGCTCCTCTTGCCGGGGCCTTGTCTTCTCAGTTAAAACACTTTGTTATTGAATGGCACCAATAGGAACTATGGAGGATCTTGGCGGTCACCCGGCAAGCCTTGCCGCAGGGTGCTGCGACTGCCCGTGCACAAGTTCGGGATACTAAGGTACCCGTACTTTAGTACACCAACACACATGCTAGAATTCAATAGAGTATGGGTGTCTGATAGACCAATTTTCGTCCATACGCAATTTGCAAAATTCATGATCTCATCCAAAAATAATAATGCCATTTATATTTTAATTTAATGCGTAGAACCGCCTTTTACATGTAGATGCACTATGCCTCGGCCCGTTCTCACAAACCGCTATATATCTCTCTATCTAATGCATAAGTGCACACACTTTTTATGCATCGGCATTTCTCTTTCACACATGCTCACAATCTCTCTCGAGGTGTCGGGGTGTCTCACGCACATGCTCTTTCTCTCTCTCTCTCTCTCACTACTATGTACCACTCTTTTCACTAATCTCAGTTGGAAAACACTATTTCTCTCACATGCATATATACACACGCACGGTCTCTACTAGCCCTCTATACGCACATATATGTGCCTACGTGTCTCCCACACGCACATTATCTTTAGGCCTCTCTCGCACACATTGCCCCGACCCCCCC
>NC_041381.1:345029752-345031450 GCF_002162155.2 Triticum dicoccoides
CTTAGTAGTTGGCAGATATGATTCCATCATATCATTCAGTAGGATATCCCTGACTATTAGGCTGGATGGTAATACGAGGCAAAGTTTTACCCTAGTTCGGACCCTTGCAGTTGAGGAAAAAGCCTACTCTTGGTACTGTATATTAGTGATAGGGGTGTGTACAAAGTACACATGAATACCAGGCATTGTGAGTGTGTGTATACTATCGACGAACTAGCCCCCAAGCTTCTATAACATACTCGGGGCCTAGGGTTACAAATCATATATAGTCGGCTTATCACCAGTGGGGATAGAGCCCACCACGACTCTGGTAGCTTTGTGTTGTACGTCGAGTCCTCCACATGGGTCTTCGTATAACGCATCTCGGTCCAACCTATGTGGCGCAGGATAGAACCAACCCATGAGTCCTCATGTTGACCCACCACAACTAGAAATGATGTGCCCACCACACCACACACACAATCGGCCACTAAGATAATAAGCATATACAATAGTATAATATAATACATGAAAGTTAATTGCATGGTGCATCCAAAAATTTTTGTTCTGCATTGTAAATATTTATATATTCTCCTAAAATATTAGTCACGGGAAAGAGAAATGAAGGGCATATCTCTCCTTGTCTCCACCGGACACCCCCTCTTTCTACACCACTTTCACTTTACGCACACAAACTATCTCTCGGCCCTCTAAAAGTATGCATGCCCACGACACATTCATGCATGACGGTCACTGTATTTCAAGCTAAAGCACTATACGGTCATTGGACTTCAAAATATGCTCATTATGGTCACCGTATACATTCTCGTGGTGATCATACGGTATCTAGCTCACGATACGTCTCCATATTTTCTTGATGACACTGACGGACTTTGCATTTGATGCTTGCTCCATATTTTGTTGATGACACTTATGGTCATTGTATTTGAAGAGGAAGCACGATATGGTCACTGGACTTCAGAATAAGCTCATCATAGTCACCACATACATTTTGTTTTGCTATCCAACATGTGGTTGGATGGTTAGGATGACAGTGGTTTCTCGAGCCCACCAGGATTAAAGTCCTTGTGCTTGCATTTATCCTGGGTTAATTTCAGTATTTTCCGGCGATGTGTGTTCAGTGGGAGGATATGTTCCACTCGACTACGAGGCACCTATGGTGACTTCGTAAAATCTCAAGATCATATGCTGGCTCACTCTCACGAAGGTGCTCATAGGGGTAGGGTCTACGTGTGTGTGCTTATAGCGGTGACTGCTTGCGCGTATATATGAGCCCTTGCGTGTGTACCATGTTGAAAAAATACATGTCATGATTATACGGTCACTGGCTCACCCGTACAACTCCGTATTTTGTTGATAACACAATCAATTGACCAGTCAAACATTCCACGTGGTGCAACTAGTGTTGCACCATCGAGGCGCGTAACCGTGGGGCCCACCTATCAGCCCGTATATGAAAGAAAGAAATGGTAGTTTGAGTGTATACTGTGTTAATAATACATTTTAGGGTGATCATACGGTCACTGCCTCACCATACAGCTCCGTAATTTGTTGATGACACTATCAATTGACCAGTCAAACGGTCCACATTCAGCAGCACACATTACCATAGGGCCCGCCCGTCAGTGCGTATATGAAGGACAGAAATGGTAATAAATTAGTGGTCGGTGGGTATTCGAAGTCGTGAGACCTCTGGTT
>NC_041381.1:345031814-345071127 GCF_002162155.2 Triticum dicoccoides
TGCGGCGGCGGACCGGCGGTGGAGAGTAGTTTCAGGGTGACGTGGCGGCGCGGGCCGGCCACGGGTGGCGAGGGCTGGCGGTTCGGCCGGTGGTGGCTGGCAGCTCAGGGGGTGGACTTTGAAGATAAACTGCAGGGCCTTGATTTTGTATCCAACGGCTGGAAATCTAATGACCAGAGATGAAAAAGTCATTCGACTGATGTGTAGCCTCATCCTGCACGTACACATGCACACACACAACACACGCACGCATGCAGGCGTGCAACACTGACATGTACACATAACGAACACACGCACGCTTGCAGGCGTGCAACACTTACACGTACAAATGCACTCACGAACACACACATGTACGCACACGTGCATGCAACACTGAAAAGTACCCTTGCACGCACGCAACACTCGCACGCCTGCATGCACATAGGACACGATGCAAGACACAGCTCAACCTATATGTGCATGCACCCTTTGTTAAGGACATGGATTGTTGCGGGTATTAATCAGTCTTATCTGTGATAAGCAGAACATTGATGTTTGTAGCGGTCTTTATGAATCACAACGTATCAAACGGGCTATCAACATAGTAGGCTTATCTACATGAAATAGATGACGTCACACTCAATGAACAATCATCGGTTTATGAAATGCCCGCTTCTGACCGTCCTGGCCCACCAAAAGTTCCTCTGTTGTGTGCTGCCTGCGTTGGGTCACTAAGATGCAGGCCATGTACCCAAAGAGCCCACATGTCAGGGGAAGAACATTGAGGTGTCGTACGTCAGAGTCGAGGGCACCACTCGCTGCATGGCCGGCTGAACACGCCTCCTTGCCGCATTCAAACGCTTCCATGAAACCCGCCCGTGTGGAAGCCGAGAAACCCACTCTAGACACACGTCTGTTCATGACCGGGATGGCATTAAACGCAACGCCGGCCAAGCTCATCCCATCCACCGTCTATTTAATCTTCTATTTAAATGAGGCCAAACGCAGGCCAAGAATCGCACACCTCCACCGCTCCCCTATCTCCTCCTTCACCATTTTGTCCACTCTTACAATGGATTATGAAGAGTAGTTATCCCGCATCCAAGCCATCTGGGTGGCCCACCGAGCCCGCCGGATACGAGCTATGCAGCTTGCTGATCCACCTCCCTCCCCATACCCGACAGAGCCAGTTGCCGCCCCACTCTGGCACGCGGTTCAGAAACTCGCCGCTCCAGGCCAGCTCAACAAGGAGCAGTGCACGGGCATCGTTGCTGCCGTCCACGCCGCCGCCTCGTACCGCGTCTCTTGTTTCTGTGGCCAAGACTCCCATGTCGGCAGCCGCGCCATGCAAGCAGCGACAGAAGCCGGGTGCACGGAGAGCGACGAGTCGGTGGCTAGCGCCTCCGTGTCCGCCACCATCATCGAGGAGAAGTAGAACACGGGAGGCCGGTGTCGCTTGGGTCCCATGAAGGCCACCTTGGAGGCGACGCCGGCGTACACAGCAGGTGTCTTGCCGGATCCTTTTGTTGCGAGGACCTTCGTCGACCCCGCATGGGCTCCACGGCAGTGGGGAAGCCCCCTTCCACCATTATCTTCGGCATCAGCCAATGATATAAGTTGGGCAGTGGGGAAGTGAGCCGTCCTTTGCGCTGAAGCATATACCTCTGGGGCTCCCGGCAGTCCGGTGATCATGCTGCCAGACATAAGGAACACAAATGTATTGGCGGGCGACCATTTAGGCCAGGTATTCCAGAACTAGCACCACATAGTTCATTTGAATGTAATGAAATCCGTCATGTTCGTATTAAAATCCGGTATTTTTTATGATCTCCATCGTTGTTTATATGAAATATCGCCGTGTTTGCATGGATTCCGTCCGGTTGGTTGAGTTGTTGTCATAATGTGTGCGGATACAGTTGGATGGCATAATTTGTGGGTCGTCGGTCGGTCTGCGGGCGGCTCGGGTGGCGTGGTGGGACAAAAAAACACAGCTCGTGCAAGCTCGTCTCCAACGTGCACGCTGGAGGATGCATGAGCACCCGAGCCATTCCTCGTTCATCGGTGGCAAAGGCACCGGTGGACAAAAGGGTCGCCAATATTTTGGCGACCCCGAGCAAGATCCAAATAGCCCCTCCCAGCAGATTCAAATCCCTCGTTCGCCGTGGAATTTTGCCATGTGTCCGTTTCATGGACTAGCAAGATGCCCGTGCATTGCACGGAACATCAAGATGCATTTTTTTTACAAAACACCTGTTGTGATTGACCCATGCAGGAGTAATCCCATTTGTATAAACTAATGATATCTTGTGAATTTTATTGGAAAAATGGTATCTCGAGAATTTTATCAGACTCCATTCTTGTATACAAGGCCACAAACCCATATTACAGGTACCAAGGCAAAAATTAGTGTCTTCTAGCTCATTATTGCAAGCCACCTTGTTTCCTTGTTTGTTGTATAAATTAATGTGTATTCTTCTCTTTCATGCACATCAAGCCAATGCTCACACTCCCGCATGCATGCAAGGGATAATTAATGTCCCGCTTTGCTAGTACTACGAGGCAAGCACCATTAATATTGCATCGACTAGTGTTAGTGGCCTTGTATATCTGCAAATTGTAATTTTGATAGTGGCCTTATATATAAAAAGGGAGGGACAAAGATGAGAGATAAGGTGAGGAGGAGTGGGGCGTGGTGGTGACTGGTGGTCGGACTGGGTGGAGGCATGGGGATGGACGGCGGATTATGTCTAGGTTTGTATCTGTCTCACACACACCTACGTAGGTGGGGGGCATGCACGAAGAGAGGAGGTGCATGCATGGCGCGCGTACTCCCGTCTCTTTCCCAACCACACCCGTGCGGGTACACGGTGGAGCTCATTTCTATACGAAAAGGCAACCCACGTGGTAATTTGACACGTGTACTGGTTGTCCACTTGATGGAGGGATGATCGTCTACCACGGGTGAACAAACAAATTGCGACTTGACGCGTTATGTTAAAAAAGAGGCAAACCATGTGGGGCCTACCTTAGAGGCAAGGCTCTATACACTAGAGTACTTTTGATGTGTCCCGTCAACTCACAGAATGAGGAGAAGCTTGCTTAGTACGTTGTCTCCCCCGCCAATGGGCGCGGTGGCTCGCAGGATGAGGTGAAGCTTGCTTACTAGTACTATACGCCTTACGCCCGCTCCCTCGCCCGCGCGCGCGGTGGCTCGCAGTATGTGGAAAAGAATTTACTACTCCCTCCGTTTACTCCTCGTCCCTGCCTTGGTTAGAGAGATTATTATATAGCTTGGAATATATATGTCCTTTAGTACTCCCTCCATTTACTTATACAAGACCACTATAAAAAATAAATTTTGCATCTATACAAGGCCACAAATAGTAATCAGACAAAAGTTACTACTCCCTCCTTTCCAGTTTATGGCACAATTTCAAAATCTCTCCAACCAAGGTAGAAGGTGAGTGGTGGAATTAATTTCGTAGTTTGCACAAGTAATTAGTACGCTCGTTTTTTTCAAGAAGTTATGTTTATCGAGGCATTAATTAGAACGAATGCATGAATGACCACTAAATTTCCATGAACTTCTACATGCATCAGTGAGTTTTCTCTTGACACTGCTTGCATCGGGTGATTTAACGCACCTCGAAATCCAATATGTGATGGTACTACTACTAGTAGAATTGAGACTTATAAAACGAAAAAACGATTTTTTTTAGATGAGCCCTATAAGCCCTAGTGGGTATGTACTCCGTAAAATCAGATTTTCCCAAAACTAAGTCGCTCAACCTTTATTTGCTTGTTTCCCTTCCTGCCTCCTTGCCTTGAACAGACTATGCCAAACTCCCCTTCCTGCCGCGTGGGAAAAGACCCGCCCTCGCCTTTTTTAGTCCGGGTTTGTACCGATGGATCATGCGTAGCAGCAAAAACCAAGCCTTGTCTTGTACTCCTCCGTCGATGCTCACTTTCATGAATTTTGTACTTCCTCTCGCCAACATGTGGGACATATAGCAACCGGGTCGACGTGTCAAGCACCAAATAACAGTGCAGAACAGCAGGGGGACGCACCCCAGTTGTACCGCCCCAGTAGTAGTAATGAGCAATGAGATGTCAAATCACAATGCCGCACCTTCCCAGACAGACAAAGCAACCATTATTTCACACATCGGTTCGCCATCATCTCAAACCACGTAGTATTGCTTCTGCCTCAAGAGGGACACACGCATCGCCTTGGTACATCATGACATGTTGGACCGCATGACAGGTCATGCTCTCCCGCCGACCGCTCGGTAAAATAACCTCATTTTTATTACTTCCTCCATATCAGTTTACATGGCATGCACGTCGTTCTAGGTTGAGAATTTAACTGGCTATATATGTGATGAACAGTATATGTTTAGAAACTACATCCGCTTAAGAATCCAATGATATACTTTTTGTGACATAGTAACTCATGTTTAGTTAGTCAAATGGATGACCTAGAACTACATGCACGCCCTATAAACCGAGACGCCTAAAAAAACGAGACGGAGAGGGTAGTATAGTATGTATCTCTTTAGATCAATATAGTTGAGATTCACCAAGGAGCAAAACCAAGTGGTAGGCTGGTCCTGTCGTGTTGGCGTACCAACTCAAGCAGGGTCAGTCCACACACGAAATGGCGACACACATAACAGGACCCCTTTGGACGACATGTGGCTCATCCACCATCCTGTTCAACATGTGATGCACCAAATTACAGTTTGGAGCAGCGGTTGGAATTGGAGGCACCCCGGTCGTAGTGCCGCGGTAGTAGAAAATGAGCGATGAGGGGTCAAATGACAAAGCCCCACCTTTCCCGCATTAAGTTGGACGGACGAAGCAACCATCATTTCACTCTAGGGCACACGAGCATAAAGAAAAGAGAAAATCAATGATGCGTGTGGTAGCTACCAAGGGCACCCTAGGGTAGGGGTCTCCACTACAGATCCTTTTTTATGAAAGTGCCGCCACTACAAATCGGCTTCTCCCTCGTCCTCTTGAAGAAAACCGATGATGCGTGTGGTGGTAGGGTTTGTAGGAGTACTACGGCGTGCGGGGCCATGTTGTAGTAAACGGGAGAGGGATTGAGTTCGAGTCGATGCCTTAAATATGTGTGGGCCGCTTGATTTTACGGGAATGAGGCAGCATGGGTTCGAGGACCAGTGGAGATATACTCCTTCCATCCTTTAAAGAGTGTACTTCCAACTTTGTTCGAGGGTCAAACTATCTCAATGTTTGACCGAGTTTGTGCAAACATATATCAATGTATATGAAACCAACTACGTATATGATGAAAATATATTTTATGATGAATCTAATGCTACTAATTTGATGACATAAATGTTGGTGCATTATTGTATAAATATGGTCAAACATAAAAAGGTTTGACTTTCCAACAATGTTGGAAGTACACTCTTCAAAGGACGGAGGGAGTATGTACAAAAAATTGTGGACGTAGGTTCGATCGAAAGGCAATGATGCATGGGCCCTGCATTTTGATATACCCGGGGCCGTGTGAAATTTGCTACTCTACTCAATACTAGTAAGGTACACATGCATTTGAACGCATGAGATTTGGAAACCAAATTATGAATAAATACACACTATAGCATGTAAAGCTTTGAGTCATATATGCATGATGTAGATGTTCGTTTAGTTCTTATAGTTCATCTCATTCAAAATCAATTAGCTTTATAAAAACAAATAATGGCAATTCATTTACAAAAAAATTGGGCAATTATGATACGGAAGATTCTAGAACAAAGGAGAAGTGCTTGTGTTTTGAGGTTTGTGCATTATGCTTAAGTTCAACCATGGAGTCTTCTAAATTGTACATGTGGCAGATCTGGTGGAATGTTGATGATATCCAACGGCCAGTAGTGCTCGGATTTGCCATCTCTGCACTGTCGGATTAGCTTCATCCAGCGACCATCTTTCAAAGTTATCCGCACACTACATATTTCTTGTGCCATAGTTGCATGTCTTGGAAAAAAGCTACTAGTGGGTTGTACTAGCTATTTAGGAATAGAAGATGTATACATGGAAGTTGTATGGAAAGAGATGACATGGAGTATCTCAATTCCTATGAGTAGGAACTGGAAAAGAGATGTCATTTGATTCACATCATAGGAACTTTACTATTGAATCTAGAGATGACATGTATCTCAATTCCTATGAGGAGGGATTAGAAAAGAGATGTACTTTGGTTCATATAATAGGAACTTTTCTATTTAATATACGCTAATGTTTATTTTCTTTTGAAATTATGGGAGTATAGGAATCCATTCATATGAACCAAGTGGCTCTAAAGCTATAAAAATGATATCATGTTTATTTCCTTTGAAATGTGGAGTGTGTGAATCTATTCCTATGAACCAATTGGCTCTAAATGAAAAAATCCTATAAAAATCATATCATATAGAGTTCCTATGATATTCCTCCACACCAAAGGATAGTTGAAATTGCGGCAGGTGATACGATGGTCTTTCTTTGTAGACTCCTCCCCCATCTTTATAGTTACCTCTCGAAGATGAATGAAATGATATATACTGGGTATTCTACATGTGCAATTTGGCACACGAAAACTCGGTAAAAGTTTGCGAGGTTCGAATTTTCAATAAAGCTATATGCAGTGCATTTCAGAACGGAGGGAGCATACGGCAGTTGCTAACATCACGTGGAAGATTTGTGTGTAGGAGGAGTGGCTATTCTGTTAAATGACATGGCAAAACTGACACTGTTGGATGCCAATCTAACGGTTCTTATGGCATTCGTCAGGAAAAGGCTTGTGGCGAATGTTTGTCGGATAATGATTTACGGACACATGCATTGCATTGATACGTGCCCCCCTCTCTCTCACGCACACGCACCCTCACGAGTCACGACTCTCCCGAGTCCTCTCACTGAGGGAGTCCTGGATTAGGGGGTACACGGACAACCGAACTATGTACTTGTGTCGAACTATTGGACTATGAAGATACAAGATTGAAGACTTCATCCCGTGTCCGAGTGGGACTCTCCTTTGCGTGGAAGGCAAGCTTGGCAATTTGGATATGTAGATTTCCTTCTCTGTAACCGACTCTGTGTAACCCTAGCCCCCTCCGGTGTCTATATAAACCGAAGGGTTTAGTCCGTAGGAAAACAACAATCATAATCATAGGCTAGCTTCTAGGGTTTAGCCTCTACGATCTCGTGGTAGATCAACTCTTGTAATACTCATATCATCAAGATCAATCAAGTAGGAAGTAGGGTATTACCTCCATAGAGAGGGCCCGAACCTAGGTAAACATCGTGTCCCCCGCCTCTTGTTACCATTAGCCTTAGACGCACCGTTCCGGACCCCCTACCCAAGATCCGCCGGTTTTGACACCGACATTGGTGCTTTCATTGAGAGTTCCACTGTGTCGTCACGGTAAGGCTTGATGGCTCCTTCAATCGTCCACAACGATGCGATCCGGGGTAAGGTTTTCCTCCCCGGACAGATCTTCGTATTCGGCGGCTTCGTACTGCGGGCCAACTCGCTTGGCCATCTGGAGCAGATCGATAGCTACGCCCCTGGCCATCAGGTCAGGTTTGGAAGCCTGAACTACACTGCCGACATCCGCGGAGACTTGATCTCCGATGGATTCGAGCCCATGAAAGGTGCGTTGTACAGTCACGATGAGCATGACTTAGATCTGCCATCGGACGGTGTTCAGGAGAACGCACCTGCAGCTGCCTTGGCCTTAGATCCTAGAAAATCGTGCCATCCGAGGACGGGTGGATAGACCCCGCCACGGAGGTCATACACTCATCGACAATAGTGCCGAACATAGACTTCACCTCCAATGAGGTCTGTGTCATCGGACCCTCGGACTCGTCTCCGACCATAGGCTCCGAACGGCGTGCATCCATGCCAATCGAATCTGATTGGGCACCGATCATGGAGTTTACCTCCGCGGATATCTTTCAGCACTCGCCCTTGGGCAACGTGCTAAATTCCTTGAAATCTCTCTCCCTGTCAGGAGACTGCTGGCCGAACTGTGTCTGGCTTGAGTGGGAAGCGGACGACGAAGGAATTCGTTCCCCACCCACCACCCACTTAATAGCCATTGTCGACGGCTTGATTGACATGCTTGATTTGACATCGATGGTATGGACGACGATGCTGGAGAAGAACAAGAACCACCACCCATAGGGCGCTAGACAGCCACCTCATCATATGATATATAGGGGCAGTTCTTTTGGCGACTTAAAAAATACGCCGCCTCCTCCCCAGCTTTTTCCATAAGCTGTCTCTATCATTCTTTAGGGCTTTGGAACTAGTTACAGGATAACTAATTTAGAAGCCCTGCCAAATTTAAGAAGCAGCCTATTTTTTAAGCGGGGGAGAGGCAGCTTATTTTTTAAGCCACCCAAAAGAACTGGCCCATATATATGGTGGACACTCCCAAAGAAAGCGATGGCGATGAGGCAATGGAGGGTAATCCCCTTGAGAAGCAATCTAAGCACCGGCGTCATCGGCGCCGCTCTAAGCCCCGTCATAGCAAAAATAGAGATACCGGCACAAGAGTCAACAACACTCCGGATAATGCTGAGGACGAAAACAATCCCACCCAGCCAAGCTTCCGAGAAGGCCGAATGGGAGGATGGGCAAGCTAGCCCTGAGGAACAGGCAATGGATGGAGAATCGGAGGATGACAATTACATGCCCCTCTCCGAAGACGAGGTGATCCTCGGCGATGAAGAATTCATCGTGCCTAAGGATCCCGTCGAGCAGGAGCGCTTCAAGCGCCAACATATAGCCACTGCAAAAAGCATGAAGAAAAAGCAGCAGCAGCTTCAAGCTGATCAAGATATGCTAACTGATAGATGGACTGAGGTCCTGGCAGCCAAGGAATACGAAATTGAGCGCCCAAACAAAAGTTACCCAAAGCGCAGGTTGTTACCTCAACTCGAGGAGGAGGCACTAGAGCCTACACTACTAGCACAGGATGCGGCTGATCGGCCACCTCGTGGCCGAGACAAAGCAGCGTATCAGCCCGAAGTCCAGCCCGCACCCCGTCGCCAAACAAGCAAAAACACGAAGGCCCGAGGCTACACGCATGACCTGCAAGACAAATTGGAAAACAAAGCAGGACAGTCAAGATCGATCTACGGATCACGGGGGCGCCCCCAACGCGTGATGATGACCATCACGACGGATATACTAAATACAAATCCGGCCAGGCCGAATACAACAGATCAGACTCATTTGAACTACGTCGTGATGTAGCCCGGCATAGAGGCGCCGCACACCCCCTATGCTTCACTGACGAAGTAATGGATCATGAATTCCCAAAAGGGTTGAAGCCCGTGAATATGGAGCCCTATGACGGGACTACAGACCCCGCTGTATGGATAGAAGATTTCTTTCTCCACATTCACATGGCCCGCGGGGATGATCTACATGCCATCAATTACCTCCCACTAAAACTCAAGGGACCGGCTCGGTATTGGCTGAATAGTTTGCCGGAAACTCCATTGGAAGTTGGCAGAACCTGGAAGACGCATTCCTGGATAACTTCCAGGGCACTTATGTGCGACCACCAGGTGCTGATGATTTAAGTCACATAACCCAACAGCCCGGAGAATCAGCCAGGAAATTCTGGACTCGGTTCCTAACTAAAAATAACCAAATTGTCGACTGTCCGGATGCCGAAGCCCTACCGGCCTTTAAGCATAACATCCGTGACGAGTGGCCTGCCCGACACCTCGGCCAAGAGAAGCCGAAGTCCCTGGCAGCCCTCACGACACTCATGACCCGCTTTTGCACGGGCGAGGATAGCTGGTTGGCTCGTAGCAACAGCACGGTAAGCAATCCCGGCACATCAGACGCCGGAGATAGCAAAGCCAAGACCCGATGCAACAAACACAAGCGTTGCAATAATGGCGATAAAGTAAAAGACACGGCCGTTAATGCCAGATTCAGCGACTCTAAATCCGGTCAGCGGAAAAAGCCATTCAAAAGGAACAATCCGGGCCCGTCCAGTCTGGACCACATACTCGACCGTCCATGCCAAATTCATGGCACCCCCGAAACACCAACGAATCATATCAACAGAGAATGGTAGGTCTTCAAACAAGCCAGCAGGTCAGGTGCCGAAAACAAGGAGAAGGGTCTCAAAGCGATGACGACGAGGAGGAGCCCCGGCCACCTAACACAGGAGGGCAAAAGAAATTCCCTCCGCAAATCAAAACGGTGAACATGATAAACGCCACCCACATTCCCAAGATGGAACGGATGTGCACTCTCAGGGATGTCGACGTAATGGAGCCAGTCGCCCCACAATATAAACTATTGCCGATCACCTTCGACCGCATGGATCGTACGGGCAATACAACCATAGTAATCCTTGACCCAATAATTGACGGATTCCACATCACACGAGTCCTTATGGACGGAGGCAACAGTCTAAACCTGCTGTATCAGGACACAGTGCACAAGATGGGTATTGATCTTTTGATGATCAAGCCCACTAAAACCACCTTTAAAGGTGTTATACCAGGTGTGGAGGTCCGTTGTACAGGCTCCATAACTCTGGAGGTAGTCTTCGGATCACCGGACAATTACCGTACCGAAGAGTTAATCTTCGACATCATCCCTTTTCGCAGTAACTATCATGCACTACTCGGACAAACCGCGTTTGCTCGATTCAACGCGGTGCCACATTATGCCTACCTTAAGCTCAAGATGCCCGGTCCGCGCGGCGTCATAACAGTTAATGGCAAGGCCGAACGCTCCCTCCATGCCAAAGAGTATACCGCCGCCTTAACAGTAGAAGCAACGAGTGGCATCTTTCAACCAAACCTTGAGTCGGCGGCCAAGATTCCGGACACCATCAAGGGAGTCCGAACTACTTCGCGGCAAAATAGCCCAGCTCATCAGGAGCTCAATTAAAACACTCCGGCAATAAACGGAGGCAAAGCTAGTACAGGCCACACACTGCTGCTTAACTGCCCCGTGGCACAAAAACATTTTTTGCATTTTCTTTGCAGGCCAGTTTTGCGTAGGCCAGGACTGGCGACATGGAAACAGCTCGAATGCATAAGGGAATCCTTAGATATTCCCCTCGATGACCATCCGATTACACTCCGGATCCGCACACAGCCTCCTCCCGCCTGGTCTCAGCAGGTTCCGAAGTCATATTTCTTTTTTATCACATTACCTGTACTCGTACGCATCGGCATGTTATTCAATTACAACATGTGGCTTTATATGACGCTTATCTATTGTTGTTTCTTATTAACATTCTTTGTCAAATGGCATCTGAACACCGTGATATGCCTTAATATGCCAGGGGCTTCATTGTACCCATAATACGGCAATAAAGTCCGAACACCTTCGCTGTCGTTCGGCACCCTGAACTTATAGCATTATATGCATCAGCTCCGAATCATGTCTTGGGTCAATAGTTGGGTTTGCCCGGCTCCCATGTTTTGTTGCCTAACGTTCCACTATATCGGCTAAGGCGGCACAAGGAGAACTACTGCGATTGTGTCCCGGTTCTTCCGGACGAGCGCTTCACTAGAGAAAGCCGAAAACTGACTGTCATGATACGGCGAGAGCTGGTCAGCTGTTCGAGAGGTTGTAAAATCTTTAAGGATTTCTTACGCATTATGCGATAACTAATGCAGCGTGCGATGGATCGGCTTTTCTTCCGTTCAGGTGCTTATAGAGCCCCTCGTGTGGTCTTCCGTACACCAGGGGCTGCGCCTACCTTCCTTTTGTCAAACTCCTATGGCTAAGTGAGAGTGATAAAGCATTATAGTCTGATTGTCTGGTTCGTTGCGCTGAACACCTCCTTCAAGGACCCAAAACTCGGATAAAGAGTGCTCAGGTTTATCCCGAACACCCCCGTACTTCCTATGTGGTGGCAGAAGCCGACGACTGGCCAACTCTCAGGATTAGTATATCAAACGGCCGCGCAAGAGGAAAGAATTTCAAATAATAGGCAGTAAATAAAAGAAATGACCTTGTTCAACATTACAAAGGACAACATGACTGTATTCATGGAAATATAATGTCCTTGGTGCATTGCTCCGCCGCAAGGCAGGGTCCTTTCAGGACACTATCATAATATAACTCGGGCTTGCGGTGCTCCTTCCCCTCCGGCGGTCCCTTGGTCATCAGCTTTTCAGCATCCATCTTCGCCCAGTGCACCTTTATGCGGGCGAAGGCCATTCGCGCACCCTCCATATAGACCAACCACTTGACGACTTCAAGTCGAGGGCAGGCACTCACAAGCTGCTTCATGAGCCCGAAGTAGCTGCTTGGAATCGGCTCAGTAGGCCATAGCTGGATAATTAAATCCTCCATGGCTAGTTCGGCCGCCTTATGCAGTTCGACTAGCTGTTTCAACTGATCGGCAAATGGCATTGGATACTTTGGCGCCAGATACTGCGACCAGTAGAGCTTCTCCGCAATGCTCCTTTCTTCGGCTCGGTAGAATTGGCAGCATCAGATATCCTGCGTGGCAGCTCTGCAAATACCCTGGAGAAATCAGAATTCAAATTAGTAAACGTGATTTTCTCCCTTCAAATACCTGCTTTGCATAGAAAAAGCCTTACCCGCCGTGATCTTCCTTGCCTCCTGGATTTCTTGCAAGGCGCCTTGGGCTTCCCCTGGGCATCACATGTGGCTTGATGAGCTTGGGAGAGTTCAGATTCTTTCTCTGTTAAACTCTACGCCAAGGTCTCGCATTTCTTCATGGCCTCTTGGAGCTCTTGTTTAGCTTCAATAACCTTGGCCTCGTGCTTTTCACGAAGGGCCTGCTCTGCGGCTGCCTTCTTCTCAGCTTCGGCCGCAGCGTTCTTAAGAGCCTCAATTTCGGCCGTCACCCCTAGAGCACATCATAAAAATATTTTCATCATACTAACTTATTCATTCGCGTTGAATGCGAACAAGGTTTTTGCATACCTTGGTTATCCTCCAACTGCTTCTTCACTCGGCCGAGTTCTTCTTCGGCCCACTCCAGACTATGCTTCAATCCGGAAACCTCCACAGTATGAGAGGCGGCAGTCGCTACAGACGCCTACTTATTAAGAACAAGAGAAGAGGGAGAGATGCCATAAAGTGAGTCTCCTACAAACTTATATTTGATCCTCTGTCCGGTTCTTTCTTTCACCAAACAGTGTATCAGGGGCTACTACCTATACTATGACACTCTTCGAAACATCACAATACATACCTCAAAGCCAGCGGACTGAATCTTCTCAATCACCGCACCCATAAGGGCACGGTGTTCTTAAATGATGGAGGCTCTCTTCAGCACCGCCGATAAAGTATCTGGCACCTTTGGTTGGACAGAGGTGGCCAGTGGAACAGGCGCACCCCCTCCAACTAAGGGAGGCTGTCTACCTGATTCTGGAGCCCTATCGGTCTACGGAATTGTGTTTGGCTAGGGGCTGAATTCAAGATAGCCCCCGCCGTCGACGTCCATGGGAGCTTCTTCTCCCGTGTGTTCGGCCCCTGAAGTTTGACCTTCTGGCGCCGCCTTGACAAACTTTTTTCCCCTCCTTGACCTGGGTCCCTCTGGGACGATACCTCGATGTCGTTCACGTGTTTTGGGGAAGGGGCCTTTGGGGGTGTCCCGCTATCCATAGCATCCGAGCCCAGTAAATCCTCCGATTAGGATTGTTCGGTGTGGGACTTTGTAGGACTGCAAAAAAGTATGGCTCAGATTAAAACATCATGCCATAGTGAGTCTGGATGTGCAAACGTGTTCGGATTTTATATACTCATGAGTTCACTAGGGGCTGGGCCCTGGGATCCCACTCTGGGCTACTGTCGGTAGTTGCGGTGGACTCCTCCGGAAGGGGAGTTTTTCCCTTCTTAGGCGACTCGACCTCCAAGGATGTGGAGGTCGTCCTTTTCTTTCTTCCCCTCGCTGGGGGGGATTGGTTTTCCTCCTCTTCCTCGTCCTCTCCAGAGGAAGAGTGGACGTCGGAGTCTTCGGACATCATGTCTGAAGTGCCGCGACGATGAAGGCCGCCCCTGGTCGCTTTGGCCTTCTTCTCGGCCTTCTTCTTCGGCGCCTTGTAAGGCGCCGGGACCAGCATCTTCGTTAGAAGTGGGCCGACTGGTTCTTCTGGCAGTGGGGTCGGATAGTAGATCTGCCCCGCCTTCTTCCTCCAGCCCTAGGAGAATTGTGGAAAACGCATTAAGCATTTTCCTTGGATTATGCAAATAAAACGTATGACTTGTCAACATATAATGACTCACCGAACTTGCAGGACGGGACAGATGATACCCGCGGTCCTCGACTGAGTCCGGCCATGATTTGCCGGACTTAAAGAGCACCTTCTAGATGTCTTTGTGCGATGAGCCAAAGAACTCTAGCAGGGTCTGGTGCTTGGCCGGATCGAATTCCCACAAATTGCAGGCCCTGTGTTGACAAGGAAGAATCTGGCAAACTAACATCACCTAGACTACATTGACAAGTTTGATATTCTTGTCTTCCATATCCTTGACGCGCGCCTGGAGCACCGACAACTCGTCGGGCGAAGACCAGTTCAGGCCCTTCTTGGTCCAGGACGTAAGCCGCTGGGGGGCTCCGGTGTCAGGACCGCGATCCTAAGTCACACCGATCTAGCATGTAACACATCATATCACTTTGCAGCCTCACGCACAGTATTCCCACGGGTGCCACCTTACCTGGCCCAGGACCATTTGCGCCTTTTGGCTCACGTATATGATAGTGTCGCTAGCATCCATATGACAAAGAAACCGGGCCGACATGACTAGTCGTAAACCCAAAGTGGCACTAACTTACAGGGACATGCATACATTACCCAGCAACGAACGTGTCGGTCATCAGCGAGTGAATCCGGGCTATAGCAGCTGGGCTAACAGGACTCCGGTAAACACCGCGTGACATTTCCCCGTAGGGACAGATGCCAGCCAGCCTAAGTGTTCCGGAGCAGTAGCAAGCTGCCATGACTCAGTAGAAGCACTAGGAGACATTTCCCCATAAGAGAGGCTACCAAGAATAAACAACTAGGTTGTCGGATCCCACACATACCAAGCATTTGAAATGATACACACAATATGCTCGATATGTGCAAATACAACATGGCATCACAGCATAACTCTATGACTCAAAGTATTTATTCAATAGGCTCCGAGGAGCGAGATATTACAAACATGGGTCTCATGACCCAACATTCAGAGCATACAAGTCAAAGCACAAATGGAAGCTTAACATGTCTGAGTACAAACATCTACAAATGAAAAAGGCTGAGAAGCCTGACTATCAACCAGATCCTGCCGAGGGCACAAGATCATAGCTGAGGTAACAAGCTAAATGTCGAAGTCCACGCGGAGCTACTAGTGAGACTGAAATCTCTCGGCAAAAACATAAATTAAGCAAACGTGAGTACAAATGTACCCAACAAGATTTACATCAGAACTAACTACATATGTGTCATTATCAACAAAGGGATGGTGGGGTTTAACTGCAGCAAGCCAGCTTTGACTCGGTGGCTATCCTGAACTACGACTGCAATGTAACTCTTTTGAGGTGGCTCACACGAGTCCACATATTCACCATATCAATACACCACTATGGATCCGCTCCCATCTCCCTACGAGAACGCCATCCATAGCACTCACGCTTATCTTGCGCATTTTAGAGTATCCACTTTCACTTGTCTATGAACTGTATAGGCAACCCAGAGGTCCTTTACCACGGTCGCGGCTATTCGAATAGATCATATTAACCCTGCAGGGGTGTACTTCTTCACACACGCTCTCGCCACTTACCGCCATGTACACGTCATGTATCTCGGCAACCTTCAAGCGGAAGCCTCGCGAGGGTGTCGGCCACGACCTGGCTAATCACGCAAGACTCTAGTCCAGGTTTATCGCAAGGAGATCCGGTCGGGGTGTCGCTCACGGCCCCAAATGATGTGAGCAAGGTTCCCAAGCCTGCCATCCGGGTGCCACTTGGTACACCGTGCCACTGCACCTAGTCTGTCCCAAGCCCATTGTACCGGGTGCCACTTGGTAGACTACTAGCACTACCTACAAACACCAGAAACTAGTTGCAACTCCTGGAAAGAGAACATGTTGATTAATAAGTCGAGAGGGGTCGAGTTACCGGAACCCAATGTGTGGTAGTAACTGTTCATGGATCACAAACACAGAACTCAGTTCCTGAGGACGGTTTCAGTGAGACAACCCACCATGTACTCCTACATGGCCTCTCACCGCTACCTTTACCAAATTGTGTTCACAAACTTAGCTCTCAACAGTAGGACATGTTCACAACATTCCAATTCATCCCCGATGAATCAGACCTGACACAACTCTAAGCAATAGCAGGCATGACAAACAAGCATGAATGAGTAGGCACATTAGGGCTCAAACAACTCCTACCCATGCTAGTGGGTTTCATCTATTTACTATGGCAATGACAGGTCATGTAGAGGATAAGGGGTCAACTACCGCAACATATAACAGTTGAATCGTTGTTGTCCTAATGCAGTAAAAGAGAGCAGAACAAGAGAGTGGGTTTGTATCGGAATGAACAAGGGGGTTTTGCCTGCCTGGCACTTCTAAAGATAGTATAGTTCTTCATCGGTGTCATCGAACACATCGTCGGAACACGTCTATCGAGAGGGAACAAGCACCGACAAACAAAGAAGAACGCAATCAATGCAATGCACAATATGATGCATGATCATGACATGGCAATATGCTGTGATTTGAGCTAATGCAACTAGCAATAGGTTAAATGGAGTTGGTTGGAACCCTAGGTTCAAATTCAATCTCCATATGTGAAGGTTTAAATGCCATTTATATGATTTGGCCTAAACAGCAACCATAAGTTGTTCTAACATGCATGAAACCAGTACAGATGGATAGATTGGATTTTTCTGATCATTTTTCATATATAACTTATTTCATTTGGAGTTATGGTTGAATTTCTATGAATTTTTGAAGTTTAAAGCATTTTTTGAATTTCTAATTATTTCTGATTTACTTTAATTCCATAAAAAGCTTTACTGCATCAGCAATACATCAGAGTGACGTCAGCAGGTCAACTGACCCCTCCAGGTCAAACCTAGCCTATGGGTCCCGCGCGTCAGTGTCATAACTAATTAACACTGTTAATTAGTCACTAACTAAAGAAACTAATCTAGGGCTAGTTAGGGCCTGGCCCACTTGTCAGCGACTCAGGGGGAGTCAAACCCTTGGTCAAAAAGTCGGACGCACCGGCAGCTTGACGCCGGCGGTGACAGACGCGGCGGAGGGGCTCGGGAAACGCCCTCCGGTGACCAAAACAGCGGCGGCAATCATCTACGTGTAGCTGGCGCTCAGCCGCATCCAACTAAGCAAGCAGGAGGGGCTGAGGTCGACCGGGCTCGCCGGAATCAAGCTCGTGGCGGCGGCCGGTGTGCGGGTGTGCTTGAGTCGGCGCTATGCTGCATGGAAGGGGGCATGGATGGGTGCTACGGGCAGCTGGTGATGCACTGAGCGCGATGATGAACTCCGTTTTGAGCTCGGGTGGATGTGGCAGGCAGGGTTAGAGGGCGACTTGGACAGCACGTCTAGGGGTTAAAGATAAAGGAGCTCATGGCAGTTGCGACGGTGGCCTCGGGGAGCTCGGGGAGGGGATGGTGATGGCTGGAGGTCGCCGGTGATCTCGGCGACCCGGGGTTGAAGAAGGCAGCGATGTGGGCGTTCGGGGGCATCCGGCGGCGCGTGTGTCCTCGAGGAGGCGTAGACGATGGAGACGGAGCTCCTGGACGTGTTGGGGAGGCTAGGCGGTGGCTGTGGCCGCGGCGAACGGCGTCGGTGGCGATCGTGGAGTTCGGCCATGGCTGCGGGCAAGCGAGGGGGAGGGAGAGAGCCATGAAAGAGGAGGGAAGGACAGAGGGGGTCGAGGCGTCTCCAGGCGAGGGGGCAGGGAGGATGAGCCTCCAGCGCGAAGCAGGAGGTGGCATCAACGCGCGCGTGCATCCAGCACGCAGCTGCTTCGGTCGACGGGGTTGAAGATGACTGGTAGAGGCCAGTGGGTTGGGCCTCTACTGGGCCGCTAGGTAAGCCCAGGTGAGGTTCCCCTCTCTCTCCTCTGCTTTCTAATTTAGTTTCTGTTTTTCTATTTCTGCCATTTGTTTTGATTTAGTTTAGGCACTAAACCATTTGATAAAATTCTGAAACTTTTTATGGGCACTAACTAAATTATTTCAGAGGCCCTCACCAAGTTTCAAAATTATTGGAGCTAGTAAAAATATTTGTAGAATTTTAAAGCTCCAATTCAAATACATATTGGATTAATTCAAAGCCCATTTTATGTCATGGAAAAAAAACTCCACCATTTTTAGTTTAGGTTTTCACCTTGTTCCATAAATTATGAACATTTTGAAAGGCATTTTGGGTTCATTGAGAATATCTGAATATGAACCTTGTTGAATTCATTTGGTGTTGGGGTTTGGTCATCCCCACTTCAAGTTTCCAAAATTTAAGCATGATGCAACACATGACTAGCTAGCCTAGAGCATACCAGAACTAAGGATGTGACATCCGGATCAGAATTCCGGAGCTGTGGCCCATTTCGTGCCACGCGGCTCAGTGACGTAAAACCACTGCTGCTGCCACCCTTTGACGGAATCATTGAAAGTACCTGATGGCCATGTGACGTTGGGCATTTTGCTCACCATGGTACCTCCGCACTCAGCGTGCTCGTCGCTCACTACCTTGGGCTTCACATTAAAAATCTTCAGCCATAAAGCCGAAGTGTGGCGAGATGCGGAGAAAGGCCTCGCACACGACGATAAATGTCGAGATGTTGAGGAAGGAATTTGGGGATAGATCATGAAAATCGATCCCGCAGTAATACATGATGCCGCGAACGAATGGGTGGAGGGGAAACCCTAGCCCGCGGACAAAGTGAGGGAGGAATACAACCCTCTCGTGGGGTTCCGGAGTAGGGACGATCTGTCCCGCCGTCGAGAGACGATGGCTGATTTTCTTGGCCAGATCGCCGATCTCCCGAAGCTTTTTAATATCCTTCTCCCGGACGGTAGAGGCCATCCACTTGCCTCCTGCTCCGAATCCGGACATTTTCGGAGGGCCTTTGTGGGCATAGAAGACTAACACTTGGGCGCTTGAGCTCGAGTGGGAGAGAATGGATAGGCAGAGGAAGAAGAAGGCATGGGTGAAAAAGGGGAGTCCTTATCTCCTTATAAAGGCAGCAGGGATCCTGCACCTCCCCACTTGCCCGGTAAACTCGCTTATTCCCCAAGCGCCGTGTTGATGGCGCAGTTAGGTTACCCACACCTGTCGTGGATTTGTCACGGCAGATGCCCTTAGTGTCAGGACTTAATCGCAAGGCCAACACATCTATGTGGTAGCTTGAGAGGGGTTTAGTGGGACGAGAGACGCAGGGCGGATCAACACGCAAGACAAGGGTTTAGACAGCTTCGGGCCCCAGGAAACATCATCCGATAGTAGCCCTACATGCTGTTTGAGGCTAGGTCTCATTATGCTCATGAGAGAGTCGCCGGTAAGCCGGCTCTCCTCTAGTTGTGTCTAGCCATAGATATTGTTTCTCGTTACTTGCCCCTCTTTGGGGAGCCCTGCCCTCCTTATATAAGTTAGAGGGGCGGGTTACATGTGGAGTCCTTGTAGGACTAGGACTAGTCTATCTTTTCTTACAAGTTGAATACAAGTCCGGGTCTTGCTTCCTCGTAAAGGAAATATTCGTCATCCCTTTCCTCTTAAGCCGGCCCACCTTTATATGAACCGGCATACTGGGCCTTGGGCCTTGTCGTCCGTCTGAAGCACCCGCCGGGTGTCCCATGAGTCTTCAGGCTCATGAGTCGTCACACCAGTGAGCCGCCGGGCATGTGAGTCGCCAATCATCTGGCGGTTACCAATGAAACATCAAGTCCGGCCGGGTCATATATCCGGCCGGGTCATACCGCGGGTATATCCCCGACATTAGCCCCCAGTTTAATCTGGATTTATCCATGTTAAACTAATCTGCAATATAAACACAAGAACAAATTTGACAGGTTGTGTTCCGGGTTAAATATTCTTTGTAAGCCGGCACTTGATCATCCTTAAGTCTTTGTCATCTCCTTCTTGATATGTATCCATAATCTCATAGCAAATCTCTTTCGCAGATATGTTCAGATTTTGTCAATGCAAAAAATCCAGATACTTCCTTTAAAAAATCCGGGTCAACAGGCCAGCTTCAGAGTCAATTTGCTGATTGGTCTCTTGTTGAGAAATATTGTAAGAGATAATCCACTTGAGTCGGCTTTCAATGCTCTGACTTGACACCAATATTGGTCTTCAAATATTCAACTTATATTCAGCCGGCTTGAAGATATAAAACTTGCCAGTTTATGATTACCAAAATTGTCGGGCTATAAATAGATGATGTCGAGTCATAATTACCGCCAACGCCGGTTTATGATTTTTGTAGACACCGGGTCAATCTGATTTACCCAAACTGAGGGAAGATATTTCTCCCAGATATCCATATTACCTGTAGCCCCCAAGGGCCGGTTTAATCGGCATGAATAAGCCGGGACTTATCACCATGGCTTTAAATAAAATCCAGTTGTGTAACCCCCATGAGTCGGCTATAGTCATAGTAGTGTAGTCGGATCATCCTAGAATTGTCTTGAATTTCTGACAGGAGCAATTGGTAGCCCCCAAGGACCGGCTCATTTAAAATGTGATGAGTCGGGTCTTCAATAAGTTGAGCAAAAAATGACTTTGCATTAGCCCCCAAGTGCCATGGTGCATGCTGGCAGTGACATGGGACTTGTATATTTGATGTAATCTCGATTTGAACAATGTAGTCCCCAAGTGCCGGGTCGTAAGCTTGCAGCGACTCGGGACTATTTCCTCTATTGTAAAATAAATCATGCCCATTGATAAAAATAATAGCCGTTGCGCTAAAGCGACTTTGAAAACCTCAATCATAACACTGGTTATTGATAATCACAATAGAAATCCAGCCATGTTGGCTATTCAATATTTGAATAATATAATCTGGTATGAAAACCTCAATCATTCAATATCATCATGAAAATCCAGCCAGTTTTGGCTATTAAAGATTTGAATACCTCATCGATTGACAAGTAAATCCGGAGTTTGAATACCTGGCGGCTCTTGGCCGATGATGACTTAATGCGCATTCATTGTAAGCCGGAATTTTTGTAACCCGGTGGACTATAGCCCTTGATAAAATCAATAGTTGATACCCCTTTTGAGACACCAACTTCAGTGATGAGCTTGGACTGAAGCAATTATATAGTCATAGTTCTGCAAATCTTGCACAGAGTTTATGTTGGGGAACATTGCAGAAAATTAAAAAATTTCCTACGGTTTCACCAAGATCCATCTATGAGTTCATCTAAGCAACGAGTCAAGGGAGTGAGTTTGCATCTACATACCACTTGTAGATCGCGTGCGGAAGCTTGCAAGGGGATGGTGATGATGGAGTCGTACTCGACGTGATTCAGATCACCGATGTCCAAGTGCTGAACGGACAGCACCTTCGCGTTCAACACACGTACGGGACGGGAGACGTCTCCTCCTTCTTGATCCAGCAAGGGGGGAGGAGAGGTTGAGGAAGATCGCTCCAACGGCAGCACGACGGCGTGGTGGTGTGGGTGCAGCAGTACTCCGACAGCGCTTCGCCAAGCGCTTAACGGAGGAGGAGAGGTGTTGGGGAGGGGAGGGGCTGCGCCTTGGAGGTGTGTACAGCAGCCCTCCCCCACCCCTCTATTTATAGGGGAAGGGGCAAGGGGGGGCCGACCCCTCTAGATGAGATCTAGAGGGGGGCGGCGGCCAGGGAGGGGGGACTTGCCCCCCAAGAAAGGGGGGCGCCCCCCTTAGGGTTTCCCCCCCAACCCTAGGCGCATCGGCCCAAGGTAGGGGGCGCGCCCAGCCCTCCAGGGGCTGGCTCCCTCCCCTTTGCGGCCCATGTGGCCCTCCGGGAGGGGTGGCCCCTCCCGGTGGACCCCCGGAACCCCTCCGGTGGCCCCGGTACAATACCGATAAGCCCCCGAAACTTTCCGGTGTCCGTATGACAACTTCCCATATATAAAACTTCACCTCCGGACCATTCCGGAACTCCTCATGACGTCCGGGATCTCATCCGGGACTCCGAACAACATTCGGTAGTCACATACTAGTCTTCCTAATAACCCTAGCGTCACCGAACCTTAAGTGTGTAGACCCTACGGGTTCGGGAGACATGCAGACATGACCGAGACCACTCTCCGGTCAATAACCAATAGCGGGATCTGGATACCCATGTTGGCTCCCACATGCTCCTCGATGATTTCATCGGTTGAACCACGATGTCGAGGATTCGATCAAAACCCTGTATACAATTCCCTTTGTCAATCGGTACGTTACTTGCCCGAGACTTGATCGTCGGTATCCCAATACCTTGTTCAGTCTCGTTACCGGCAAGTCACTTTACTCGTACCGTAATGCATGATCCCGTGACCAACACCTTGGTCACCTTGAGCTCATTATGATGATGCATTACTGAGTGGGCCCAGAGATACCTCTCCGTCATACGGAGTGACAAATCCCAGTCTCGATCCGTGTCAACCCAACAGACACTTTCGGAGATACCTGTAATGCACCTTTATAGTCAGCCAGTTACGTTGTGACGTTTATACACCCAAGGCACTCCTACGGTATCCGGGAGTTACACGATCTCATGGTCGAAGGAAGAGATACTTGACATTGGAAAAAGCTCTAGCAAGCGAACTACACGATCTTTGTGCTATGCTTAGGATTGGGTCTTGTCCATCACATCATTCTCCTAATGATGTGATCCCGTTATCAACGACATCCAATGTCCATAGTTAGGAAACCATGACCATCTGTTGATCACAACGAGCTAGTCAACTAGAGGCTCACTAGGGACATATTGTGGTCTATGTGTTCACACGTGTATTATGATTTCCGGATAATACAGTTATAGCATGAACAAAAGACAATTATCATGAACAATGAAATATAATAATACTTTTATTATTGCCTCTAGGGCATATTTCCAACAGTCTCCCACTTGCACTAGAGTCACCAATCTAGTTACATTGTGATGAATCGAACACCCATAGAGTTCTGGTGTTGATCATGTTTTGCTCGCGAGAGAGGTTTAGTCAACGGATCTGCGACATTCAGATCCATGTGTACTTTGCAAATATCTATGTCTCCATCTTGAACATTTTCACGGATGGAGTTGAAACGACGCTTGATGTGCCTAGTCTTCTTGTGAAACCTGGGCTCCTTGGCTAGGGCAATAGCTCCAGTGTTGTCACAAAAGAGTTTGATTGGCCCCGACGCATTGGGTATGACTCCTAGGTCGGTGATGAACTCCTTCACCCAAATCGCTTCATGCGCTGCCTCCGAGGCTGCCATGTACTCTGCTTCACACGTAGATCCCGCCACGACGCTCTGCTTGCAGCTGCACCAGCTTACTGCTCCACCATTCAACATATACACGTATCCGGTTTGTGACTTAGAGTCATGCAGATCTGAGTCGAAGCTAGCGTCGACGTAACCCTTTACGACGAGCTCTTCGTCTCCTCCATAAACGAGAAACATGTCCTTTGTCCTTTTCAGGTACTTTAGGATATTCTTGACCGCTGTCCAGTGTTCCTTGCCGGGATTACTTTGGTATCTTGCTACCAAACTTACGGCAAGGTTTACATCAGGTCTGGTACACAGCATGGCATACATAATAGATCCTATGGCTGAAGCATAGGGGATGACACTCATCTCTTCTTTATCTTTTGCCGTGGTCGGTGACTGAGCCGAGCTCAATCTCACACCTTGTAACACAGGCAAGAACCCTTTCTTGGACTGATCCATTTTGAACCTCTTCAAAATCTTATCAAGGTATGTGCTTTGTGAAAGACCTATGAGGCGTCTTGATCTATCTCTATAGATTTTGATGCCTAATATATAAGCAGCTTCTCCAAGGTCCTTCATTGAAAAACACTTATTCAAGTAGGCCTTAATGCTGTCCAGAAGTTCTATATTATTTCCCATCAAGAGTATGTCATCTACATATAATATGAGAAATGCTACAGAGCTCCCACTCACTTTCTTGTAAACGCAGGCTTCTCCATAAGTTTACATAAACCCAAACGCTTTGATCATCTCATCAAAGTGAATGTTCCAACTCCGAGATGCTTGCACCAGTCCGTAAATGGATCGCTGGAGCTTGCATACTTTGTTAACATTCTTATGATCGACAAAACCTTCCGGCTGCATCATATACAGCTCTTCCTTAAGATGTCCATTAAGGAATGTCGTTTTGACGTCCATCTGCCATATCTCATAATCATAGTATGCGGCATTTGCTAACATGATTCGGACGGACTTCAGCTTTGCTACGGGAGAGAATGTCTCGTCGTAGTCAATCCCTTGAACTTGTCGATAACCCCTAGCGACAAGTCGAGCTTTATAGATGGTAACATTACCATCCGCGTCCGTCTTCTTCTTAAAAATCCATTTGTTTTCTATCGCTCGCTGATCATCAGGCAAGTCTGTCAAGGTCCATACTTTGTTTTCATACATGGATTCTATCTCGGATTTCATGGCTTCAAGCCATTTGTTGGAATCTGGGCCCGCCATCGCTTCTTCATTGTTCGAAGGTTCACCGTTGTCTAACAACATGATTTCCAGGACAGGGTTGCCGTACCACTCTGGTGCGGAACGTGTCCTTGTGGACCTACGAAGTTCAGTAGCAACTTGATCCGAAGTACCTTGATCATCATCATTGTTTTCCTCTTCAGTTGGTGTGGGCATCACAGGAACGGTTTCCTGCACTGCACCACTTTCCCGTTCGAGAGGTAGTACTTCATCGAGTTCTACTTTCCTCCCACTTACTTCTTTCGAGAGAAACTCCTTTTCCAGAAAGCATCCATTCTTGGCAACAAAGGTCTTGCCCTCGGATCTTAAGTAGAAGGTATACCCGACAGTTTCCTTAGGGTATCCTATGAAGACGCATTTTTCCGACTTGGGTTCGAGCTTTTCAGGTTGAAGTTTCTTGACATAAGCATCGCATCCCCAAACTTTTATAAACGAGAGCTTAGGTTTCTTCCCAAACCATGATTCATACGGTGTCGTCTCAACGGATTTAGACGGTGCCCTATTTAAAGTGAATGTAGCTGTCTCTAGAGCATATCCCCAAAATGATAGCGGTAAATCGATAAGAGACATCATAGACCGCACCATATCCAATAGAGTGAGATTACGACGTTCGGACACACCGTTACGCTGAGGTGTTCCAGGCGGCGTGAGTTGTGAAACGATTCCACATTTCCTTAAGTGTGTACCAAATTCGTGACTTAAGTATTCTCCTCCACGATCTGATCGTAGGAACTTTATCTTTCGGTCACGTTGATTCTCCACCTCATTCTGAAATTCCTTGAACTTTTCAAAGGTTTCAGACTTGTGTTTCATTAAGTAGACATACCCATATCTACTCAAGTCATCAGTGAGAGTGAGAACATAAAGATATCCTCCGCGAGCCTCAACGCTCATTGGACCGCACACATCGGTATGTATGATTTCCAACAAGTTGGTTGCTCGCTCCATTGTTCCGGAGAACGGAGTCTTGGTCATTTTGCCCATGAGGCATGGTTCGCATGTGTCAAACGATTCATAATCAAGAGACTCTAAAAGTCCATCAGCATGGAGCTTCTTCATGCGCTTGACACCAATGTGACCAAGGCGGCAGTGCCACAAGTATGTGGGACTATCATTATCAACTTTACATCTTTTGGCATCCACACTATGAACATGTGTAATATTATGCTCGAGATTCATTAAGAATAAACCATTGACCATCGGAGCATGACCATAAAACATATCTCTCATATAAATCGAACAACCATTATTCTCAGACTTAAATGAGTAGCCATCTCGTATTAAACGAGATCCAGATACAATGTTCATGCTCAAACTTGGCACCAAATAACAATTATTAAGGTTCAAAACTAATCCCGTGGGTAAATGTAGAGGCAGCGTGCCGACGGCGATCACATCGACTCTGGAACCATTCCCGACGCGCATCGTCACCTCGTCCTTCGCCAGTCTCCGTTTATTCCGCAGCTCCTGCTGTGAGTTACAAATATGAGCAACGGCACCGGTATCAAATACCCAGGAGTTACTACGAGTACTGGTAAGGTACACATCAATTACATGTATATCAAATATACCTTTGGTGTTGTCGGCCTTCTTATCCGCTAAGTATTTGGGGCAGTTCCGCTTCCAGTGACCCTTCCCCTTGCAATAAAAGCACTCAGTCTCAGGCTTGGGTCCATTCTTTGACTTCTTCCCGGTAACTGGCTTACCGGGCGCGGCAACATCCTTGTCGTCCTTCTTGAAGTTCTTCTTGCCCTTGCCCTTCTTGAACTTAGTGGTCTTATTGACCATCAACACTTGATGTTCTTTCTTGATTTCAGCCTCTGCTGACTTCAGCATCGAGAACACTTCAGGAATGGTCTTTACCATCCCCTGCATGTTGTAGTTCATCACAAAGCTCTTGTAGCTTGGTGGGAGCGACTGGAGGATTCTGTCAATGACCGCCTCATCTGGGAGGTTAATGTTCAGCTGGGTCATACGGTTGTGCAACCCAGACATCTGGAGGATGTGCTCACTGACAGAACCGTTTTCCTCCATCTTGCAACTGTAGAACTTGTCGGAGACATCATATCTCTCGACCCGGGCATGAGCTTGGAAAACTAGTTTCAGCTCTTCGAACATCTCATATGCTCCGTGATGCTCAAAACGCTTTTGGAGCCCCGGTTCTAAGCTGTAAAGCATGCCGCACTGAACGAGGGAGTAATCATCAGCACGAGCTTGCCAAGCGTTCATAACGTCTTGGTTCTTTGGGACGGGAGCGTCACCTAGCGGTCCTTCTAGGACATATTGCTTCCTGGCAGCTATGAGGATGATCCTCAGGTTCCGGACCCAGTCCGTATAGTTGCTGCCATCATCTTTCAGCTTGGTTTTCTCTAGGAACGCGTTGAAGTTCATGTTGACCTGAGCATTGGCCATTTGATCTACAAGACATATTTGCAAAGGTTTTAGACTAAGTTCATGATAATTAAGTTCTAATCAAATTATGAACTCCCACTCAGATTAGACATCCCTCTTGTCATCTAAGTGTTACACGATCCGAGTCGACTAGCCCGTGTCCGATCATCACGTGAGACGGACTAGTCATCGTCGGTGAACATCTTCATGTTGATCGTATCTTCCATACGACTCGTGTTCGACCTTTCGGTCTCCGTGTTCCGAGGCCATGTCTGGACATGCTAGGCTCATCAAATTAAGCCTAAGTGTTTTTGCTGTGTAAAACTGTCTTACACCCGTTGTATGTGAACGTAAGGATCTGTCACACCCGATCATCACGTGGTGCTTCGAAACGACGAACTGTAGCAACAGTGCACAGTTAGGGGAGAACACTTCTTGAAATTTTGTAAGGGATCATCTTATTTACTACCGTCGTCCTAAGTAAACAAGATGCATAAACATAATAAACATCACATGCAATTATATATAGTTGTGACATGATATGGCCAATATCATATTGCTCCATTGATCTCCATCTTCGGGGCTCCATGATCATCTTGTCACCGGCTTGACACCATGATCTCCATCATCATGATCTCCATCATCGTGTCTTCATGAAGTTGTCACGCCAACGACTACTTCTACTTCTATGGCTAACGCGTTTAGCAATAAAGTAAAGTAGTTTACATGGCGTTCTTCAATGACACGCAGGTCATACAAAAAATAAAGACAACTCCTATGGCTCCTGCCGGTTGTCATACTCATCGACATGCAAGTCGTGAATCCTATTACAAGAACATGATCTCATACATCACAATTCATCATTCATCACAACTTCCGGCCATATCACATCACCTGATCAATCGCTGCAAAAACAAGTTAGACGTCCTCTAATTGTTGTTGCATCTTTTACGTGGCTGCAATTGGGTTCTAGCAAGAACGTTTTCTTACCTACGAATAACCACAACGTGATTTTGTCAACTTCTATTTACCCTTCATAAGGGCCCTTTTCATCGAATCCGCTCCAACTAAAGTGGGGGAGACAGACACCCGCCAGCCACCTTATGCAACTAGTGCATGTTAACCGGTGGAACCGGTCTCACGTAAGCGTACGTGTAAGGTTGGTCCGGGCCGCTTCATCCCACAATACCGCTGAAGCAAGAAAAGACTAGTAGAGGCAAGCAAGTTGACAAGATCCACGCCCACAACAAAATTGTGTTCTACTCGTGCATTAGAGAACTACGCATAGACCTAGCTCTGATACCACTGTTGGGGAACGTTGTAGAAAATTAAAAAATTTCCTACGGTTTCACCAAGATCCATCTATGAGTTCATCTAAGCAACGAGTCAAGGGAGTGAGTTTGCATCTACATACCACTTATAGATCGCGTGCGGAAGCTTGCAAGGGGATGGTGATGATGGAGTCATACTCGACGTGATTCAGATCACCGATGTCCAAGTGTTGAATGGACAGCACCTCCGCGTTCAACACACGTACGGGACGGGAGACGTCTCCTCCTTCTTGATCTGGCAAGGGGGGAGGAGAGGTTGAGGAAGATCGCTCCAACGGCAGCACGACGGCGTGGTGGTGTTGGTGCAGCAGTACTCTGACAGGGCTTCGCCAAGCGCTTAACGGAGGAGGAGAGGCGTTGGAGAGGGGAGGGGCTGCGCCTTGGAGGTGTGTACAGCAGCCCTCCCCCACCCCTCTATTTATAGGGGAAGGGGCAAGGGGGGCCGACCCCTCTAGATGAGATCTAGAGGGGGGGCGGCCAGGAAGGGGGGACTTGCCCCCCAAGCAAGGGGGGCGCCCCACTTAGGGTTTCCCCCCCAACCCTAGGCGCATGGGCCCAAGGTGGGGGCGTGCCCAGCCCTCTAGGGGCTGGCTCCCTCCCCTTTGCGGCCCATGTGGCCCTCCGGGAGGGGTGGCCCCTCCCGGTGGACCCCCGGAACCCCTCCGGTGGCCCCGGTACAATACCGATAAGCCCCTGAAACTTTCCGGTGTCCGTATGACAACTTCCCATATATAAAACTTCACCTCCGGACCATTCCGGAACTCCTCGTGACATCCGGCATCTCATCCGGGACTCCGAACAACATTCGGTAGTCACATACTAGTCTTCCTAATAACCCTAGCGTCACCGAACCTTAAGTGTGTAGACCCTACGGGTTCGGGAGACATGCAGACATGACCGAGACCACTCTCCGGTCAATAACCAACAGCGGGATCTGGATAACCATGTTGGCTCCCACATGCTCCTGGATGATTTCATCGGTTTAACCACGATGTCGAGGATTCGATCAAAACCCTGTATACAATTCCCTTTGTCAATCGGTACGTTACTTGCCCGAGACTCGATCGTCGGTATCCCAATACCTTGTTCAGTCTCGTTACCGGCAAGTCACTTTACTCGTACCGTAATGCATGATCCCGTGACCAACACCTTGGTCACCTTGAGCTCATTATGATGATGCATTACCGAGTGGGCCCAGAGATACCTCTCCGTCATACGGAGTGACAAATCCCAGTCTCGATCCGTGTCAACCCAACAGACACTTTCGGAGATACCTGTAATGCACCTTTATAGTCACCCAGTTATGTTGTGACGTTAGATACACCCAAGGCACTCCTAGAGTATCCGGGAGTTACACGATCTCATGGTCGAAGGAAGAGATACTTGACATTGGAAAAAGCTCTAGCAAGCGAACTACATGATCTTTGTGCTATGCTTAGGATTGGGTCTTGTCCATCACATCATTCTCCTAATGATGTGATCCCGTTATCAACGACATCCAATGTCCATAGTCAGGAAACCATGACCATCTGTTGATCACAACGAGCTAGTCAACTAGAGGCTCACTAGGGACATACTGTGGTCTATGTGTTCACACGTGTATTACGATTTCCGGATAATACAGTTATAGCATGAACAAAAGACAATTATAATGAACAATCAAATATAATAATACTTTTATTATTGCCTCTAGGGCATATTTCCAACAGTTTAAACAATATATGCGCTGGCGACTTAACGTCAAGAGCCAGGGCGGGTAACCACCCAAATGTAGTCTTACCCTGCACACAAGTAGATCACAAGAACCCTTGGCAGTTTGCCGCAGGGCGGGTCATATAAAAAACCCGAAAAGAATCATAAATAGACAAGCCAGTTATCAATCATGATATTAAGACACAATTGATGTTATCATACTTATGATCCTTTGGATGATACCACCGGTTCACGTGACCCGGAGGGTGAAGTTGATAACTCAAGCCTGTAAAAGCCGGCACATATGATATTTGTGACAACTCAAATACTTGTGATTGTATAAAAACAGATAAAAATTTTGAGGCTTCTGATTCGAATATGATCAGTAAACCGTTCCAAAAGGGGTAAGCTAAGATTCGAATACGATCATATAGCCCCCAGTGGCTTTGGCGATGCCGATCAAGAGGGTATCGACAGCTATGTTCTTTTTGGTTCGAATACGACCTATGTTTGAACAGGAAGCCCCCAAGTGACCTTAAGAGTTGTTTAGCGACGCTGATTCGAATACGATCCACGTCGATTCCCAAAGGGGTTCAGCTACGATTCGGATACGATCAAGAAGCCCCCAAGTAGGTTCAGTAGTTTTCTAATCAAAAGGGTATCGACAGCTATGTTCTCTTTGGTTCGAATACGACCTATGTTTGAACAAGAAGCCCCCAAGTGACCATATAAGCTTTGGCATTGCGCCGATCAAGAGGGTACTGATAGCTATGCCCGATGAGCAGGAAGCCCCCAAGTGACCATAATAAGATAAGTCGTAAGGCAGGATACCCATGTTTTGAACCGTGCATCATGGCAGCAAGTTCCCTTTCGTAACCATTAATTTGTCTGAGATCTCGAACTTGCGAGAGATTAATTCTTTTTGAACCGGAAATTCTTAAACAGGATATTGAGATCCTCAAAGCTTTGTAAGGGACAAATTTACCTTGATCCGGATGTTGAACCGGTTTTGAGAGCTTCAAAGCTTTGCGGGAGAGAGATGTCTCTTGAGCTGTATTTTAAACCGGAATCTTCATTTTGAACCAGAAATTTTTCTGACGGCTTTTAAATATTCGCCAATAAAGCAGTAGCCTCCAGGGCCAGGTTATCTTCCCCTCAATGACCTGGAATTCTTGAATTCATTGAAGCCGGCTAATTTTGCCGAGCCATCCCATTGTAGCCCCCGAGTCTCAAGATGACTCGAAGAGTTGGCTTGAGATTCTCCATATTTGACCATAGCAGAAGGTGTATATCATTAGCGTTGATAACACGATGTGAATCCACATAAGGTTGAGGTGACTGTGGTGGGTTATAAATGATCCCGTATGAACCGTGTCAGCAACTCGGCCAATGGTTCCTTCCAACTAGTTGTTTGAAGTTAACCAAACCGCAGTGGCGGCGACTTGTGCGCCTGCCCATTAAGCCATCCAGTGCAGACGGCGGCTGATAATATATGATAATTTGCCTCCAATTTGTTGGAAGAAAATCGGGCTTCCCAAGTAGTGACTTGCTCATACTCAATAAATAACTCATGCAGACAGGTGCGGCCCGATGTGTTGATGTAGACCAGGCCGCGAGAGACGGAAGGTAAGGACGACCGTAACAACAGAGGCGGCATAGATAGATGAACCCGCTGTGGTGTTGTAAACCGGTGCGGACGGGCAAGTTGTCCTCCTTGTTGTAAGCCGGCGTGGTCGTGAGAGACGGCCATGGCGTTGTAAGCCGGCGTGGTCGCGAGAGACGGCCACGGCATTGTAAGCCGGCACAGACACGAGAGACGGCCACGGCATTGTAAGCCGATGCGGGAGTCCGTTGAATAACGACGACCACTTGCGCCAAAAGATGTTGGCGTGCCTCCACCTCCGCAGTATAATATCACTTTTGTCATAAATAATTGCCCTGCACAAACAATATTGCAGACCAAGGCAAAGGTAAACTTGTTCTTTGACAAAAACAACATGTGATAATAAAACAAACTTGGTTGGATATCACCTGATTTGTTTGGATGAGGATGATCCGTTTATCACGACAGAGGTGGCTCAGGCAGACAAACGACTCAATAGAGTTCCGGTGGCTCAAAGCGGTAAGGGCGGCTCAACGCGACTCCGGCGGCTCAGCACAACGGGGGCGGCTCACATATGTCCATTGGACAGCTTGTGTGAGTAGACGTGGCTTCGATTTGTTGATATGTATGTCGGAGTCAACCACGACATTTAGGAGATAGAACGGATGCGTGAGTCGGCCGCGGCATTGTAAGCTGTGCAGACAGACAAGTCAGTCATGGGCGCGGACGGTTGAGTCGGCGCAGGCACGGTCAAATGAATCAACTGCAGGTGCAGTCCCGGTGATTTGATGTACACCGGACCGCCGAGGCGATGGTTTGCGCACATCCGTTAAGCAAGTTGACATAGCGCAGATGTAAACGTGACCTCCAGTGATAGCGCGTGAGAACCGGATCATACTTTAACCATGAGGTAATTGACTTGTGTATACAATAGCATACCTCGAAAAAATCTTTTGATGATATTTAATTATACCAAAGAAGAGCTTTAGAAAAATAGCATCTGATTGTGGTAGGGCCGGCTTGGGACCAGAATGGCAGCGGCGAATGGCGAATCAGCGGTCGTGATTAGCGCAAGGTGACCACGCCGGCGACTCAAAGGCCGCCGTGGTAGTTTAAGCAACAGCGCACCACAATAGCAGCTCAGAAGGAGGCCGCAACAGAGGACGGTTTAGATCGGGCTGGCTCCTTGATGAATTAGGCGAAGACAATGGCGTTTTGGAGCAGTAATTTGAAGCAGAGGCCATGGTGTGGCGGACGGCGACGGCTTGGAAACCGCCGGGGCATACCCGAAGCAGCAAAGGCAGGCGCCTCGAAACGAGGTAGCGGGCGCAAGAGGGATCTGGATCGTGGCCGGCTCTAGTAGCGGCTCAAAGATCGATGAGGCAAGGCAAGGCGCGGCAGGGGCGAGCTGGGGCTGGTGACACAGCGAGACATGGCACTGGCGGGTCGGTGACTTGGCGCCGGAGACGCAGCGAACCTCATGGTGCCGGGTTGCTCGGTCAAGTGGAGGTGAGGCCGCACCTCCGGGGCGGCTCGGCGCAGCCACGGCACAGGGGTCGTGAGGCCAAGGCGGGCCGCTGCTATGGCGGAGAGTCGGCGAGCCGGAGCCAGCAGCGCGCACTAACACGGCAACGCAAGCCAGGGCGGAGGCACGCAGGCGCAGCCTCATGAAGGAGTGAATCAGACCGGGTCACAGGCGGTAGAAGGCGGGATGTGACGACGTCGGTGAGTCGGTGACAGAGGAAACAGTTTGGGGCTGCTCGTTGTAGAATCGGACAGAGGCGACTTGAAACGGCAGCACGGCGCGGTCGAGGAGGTGCTGGTAAAGCAGGGCCGCGGCCGTGTAGCTGTCAGAGGCGCGCCTGGCAATGGCGGCTCAGGGACGCAGATAGAGGCGAGACGAGGAGGCGCAAACCAGCGACAACGGAGGCGCAGTGGCCCGGAGCGAGTCGCAAGAGGAGTCCAAGGCCGGAGACATCTGCTTCCGAGTCGTGGCCGGTTCAATGAATCCACGTCCGTGCTCCCTTGTAGATAGTAGCCCCCTTTTTTCAACTTTGACTTTTCTTCCATCTAGATCTTGTAAGAAGATCCAACGTGACCTTGGCCATTGAGAAATAAATAAACCAGCATAGTCTTTTTACTTGATATGTATTTGCTTGTACGTACAGACAAACTTGTCGATTGATTAGCAGTCTTTGGTCGTCATGCTAGGGAATAGCAGTGGAAGATGTTTGTTTTTCTTTTGAAACTTTATCTTCTCGTGAACCCGGTTGCTGCCGTGCAGGTGCCACAGCAGAGGAAAAAAAATCCAGCCACGCTCAGCGGCGACGGCGAATCAGAAACAACAGGCGGCTCATTAGGCGTGGCCTGGCGACTTGGCTGCGGGGATCGAGACGGAGACTCGCAGAGACAGAGGTGGTGACAGCGACTCGATGACTTAGGCCCCAACTCAGATTTGACGTGCCTTCTTCAGAAATCTGTCCGTCTCGGCGACTCGAATCGCTGCCGGTCTTGGCGACTTGGAACCAAACAAACCAATCACAAAACAGTGGCTGATCAAAACTGTAACCCTAACCTTTCTTGATCTTAATTTTGTATATGCCGCCCCTGATAACTTTGTTGATCTTGATTGATAAACTATTAGCTGATGTGAATCCTTCCACGTCGGTTTGAGCCGAAAAACTACAAACTTCTCAAACCCTAGAAAAGATCCCTCCAAGAACTCAACACCACCGTGCGCGGCCCCACGGTGGGCGCCAACTGTCGTGGATTTGCCACGGCAGATGTCCTTAGTGTCAGGACTTAATCGCGAGGCCAACACATCTATGTGGTAGCTTGAGAGGGGTTGAGTGGGACAAGAGACGCAGGGCGGATCAACACGCAAGACAAGGGCTTAGACAGCTTCGGGCCCCAGGAAACATCATCCGATAGTAGCCCTACATACTGTTTGAGGCCACGTCTCATTATGCTCATGAGATAGTCGCCAGTAAGCCGGCTCTCCTCTAGTTGTGTCTAGCCCTAGATATCGTTTCTCGTTGCTTGCCCCTCTTTGGGGAGCCCTGCCCTCCTTATATAAGTTAGAGGGGCAGGTTACATGTGGAGTCCTAGTAGGACTAGGACTAGTCTATCTTTTCTTACAAGTTGAATACAAGTCCGGGTCTTGCTTCCTCGTAAAAGAAATATATGTCATCCCTTTCCTCTTAAGCCGGCCCACCTTTATATGAACCGGCATAATGGGCCTTGGGCCTTGTCGTCCGTCTGAAGCACCCGCCGGGTCTCCCATGAGTCTTCAGGCTCATGAGTCGTCACACCAGTGAGCCGCCGGACATGTGAGTCGCCAATCCTCTGGCGGTTACCAATGAAACATCAAGTCCGGCCGGGTCATATATTCGGCTGGGTCATACCGCGGGGTATATCCCCGACAACACCCGTATTGATGAGGATCCCGAGATAAGGGGACATGATCTCTGCTTCGACAAGACGTGCCAATAAAACAGCCTCGCAGGTTGAGAAAAACGGTTCGCATAATGACCGGGCCACGGCGTCATGTCACGCTATGGAAAGTTGTCAGCAGATTAGATTTGTGGAATATTGTGCTCTCTACGGTGGTGTGTGAAATTTGTTTTGCAGAGCCGGACACGATTCATGTGTGGTATTCGGAGAAGGAACCCGCCTTGCAATGCCGAAGAAAATCTGCGCGCCGGACTCATCGTCATTGAAGCCTGGTTCTGGGGCTACTGAGGGAGTCCTGGATTAGGGGGTACTCGGACAGCCGGACTATGTACTTGTGCCAAACTATTGGACTATGAAGATACAAGATTGAAGACTTCATCCCGTGTCCGAGTGGGACTCTCCTTTGCGTGGAAGGCAAGCTTGGCAATTCGGATATGTAGATTTCCTTCTCTTTAACCGACTCTGTGTAACCCTAGCCCCCTCCGGTGTCTATATAAACCGAAGGGTTTAGTCCGTAGGAAAACAACAATCATAATCATAGGCTAGCTTCTAGGGTTTAGCCTATACGATCTCATGGTAGATCAACTCTTGTAATACTCATATCATCAAGATCAATCAAACAGGAAGTAGGGTATTACCTCCATAGAGAGGTCCCGAACCTGGGTAAACATCGTGTCCCCCGCCTCCTGTTACCATTAGCCTTAGACGCACAGTTCGAGACCCCCTACCCGAGATCCGCCGGTTTTGATACCGACACTCGCACCCACTGTCTATCTGCAGGTAGACATCACACACATATATGCTCTTCACACCCTACCCTCAGAACTTCTAAAAAACAAAAGATGTCGTGCACATTTTATTTTAGCTCACACGTCACACAATTATACTATTACTTTTGTGGCGAACGTTCTTTGGGCATAGTATATTGACTCTCACAAGAGAAGCGGTGCACGCACAGACTAGTTCTCTCACACCCAATCGCAGGTACACGTAGGAGTGCATTTTTGTGAAGCTGGTACAACAAAACCACTCCACTATATATATAAGCAGGAGCCTTAGCGCTTGCTTTACTAGGGTTCCTCTCATTCACTCTCTCATGTTCTCCAGATCTAAGCAAGGCATAGGTGGCCACACTCTCTCTTTGCTCACGGCTGGTCACAAATCCGGCCGGACAACCTCGACCGGGGCAGGGGTGTAGGTGCATCGTTCATGCTGTCATCAGCGGCGAGGGAGGAGACCAATGGCTGCCCGCGCGTCCCGATCGGCGGCCGTGTCGTTCTCTCCGAGAGAGCGCCGGCTCGGGAGGGCCTCCGACCCCTTCTTCCTCCCTGCGGTATTGTGGCCAAGATGCGGCCTCCCGACGCCGTCTTTGCCACATGCCGACGACCCTCAGGCATATATTCCTTCGAAACCTGCCTTGCTCTACTGCCCCAGCTCCCCACTTGGCTTCGTGTGGATCTTTTTCTACTTCCGTCCGCTATTCCAAAGCCACCTAGACTTTTACTATTATTAGAGGTAAAGCTAGTTCATACAGTCGACTCTAAGAGTTGGTTCAAATAGGGAAGAAAGTGGGAAAGTTATAGCATGAATCTAGGACTTGGTTCTAAGAGGAAACGGGGGGAAGTAGTAGATACTGGCTACCCAACTGGTCTCTTGGTTGAAAAGATGAAGAAAGCATGGTGGATGGCGAAGGGTGGGGGGCAGTGGACCTGTCTGAAAATGGAAAGAAAGGGACGGGTGTTGGGGGACAACGCAAATTAGAATGAGCATGTCTAGATTTCCTGTGCTCACATAGGAAAATGTCGTCGAGGATATAAAAAATGGGACAAATGCAGACATGCTGCCTGAGTGTTCGCCACTCCTGGCAACCACATCTGCCTCATCACTTTATGCCCTTGCTGTCCCTACACCCATATCGCTACCGTTAATGTAAAATCACATGAAGCATTAAGCAATGGCACCTAATGTCACTATAAGTAATGGTCTAGTGCCATTGATAAATTGAAGCAATTCCACCACCATTTTATGAAGTGCTTCTGTCTTGCTTTATTTTCCCATGAATTGTGTTTTTGCAGTTACACTTAAATCTCACACCGCTAACATTGCTTCATCCCAGTGGAACTGCACAAATTTGATTGCACATTTACTGACCATGTGCTACTATCATGACAGTAATACTAATGCTATTGTTCTGCATGTTAATCTAGTGGCAGTGTTGATGTGATGTGATGCTACTTACTTAAGGGCACTTTCATACTGTCAATCTAGTGCCAATTATAACACAATAGATGCTGCTATTAATCATACGCCACTGCAAATATCTGTCACTGTTTAAATAACCATATTTCATATTTGCGCAAACAGGGATGTCTGTCTCCATATTGTTTCTTGTCTGCGCAATCAAAAGTACACACCTCAGATTTAGTACAACTGCACAAAATGAGATGGCTATTCCTAGTTGTTGTCCTCTAACCACCAGTGTTCCAGGTATTCCTACATTGGTAGTAACTAGGTAGAATGACCAACGCAATGTAAAAGAAGCTGATTCGTACGTTTTACTTCCTGATTGCAGTGCAGGGATGAGCGAAAACAACTGCATCCTAGTCCGGAATGCACTTTCTACCAGTTCATCCATGGACCGAGGACTAGCTGGCATGGCTGTACAGCGGTTTTTTGGACAGGTGCGTAGACAAGAGACATTGTGGTCTGCTTATTTCTGCAAATAGCGGTGCTTAAATTTAGTGGACTGCACAAGAATTTCAGCTGGTCAGTACACTGCATGGTTCAGTTCAGCATTCCAGCTGAGACCACAATTATAATTGGTTATTGTGGAATGAGAGAACCTAACCCTGGATGGTGGCAACAAGAAAAAACCAGAGTGAACTCCAGGAAATTTAAGCCTGCCGGGAGGCCCTTTGCTCAAAGAAGCCTTGCTTGTTTTTTCCTGATTTGTAAACCTTCTCACAACTTTGTCTTTTGCTCTGAGCTAGTATATGTTTGTTATGTTCTATGAATCATTGAGATGTATAAAATTTCTTAACTTGTGCTTTTCAAGTTTTTTATGAAGCCGAGTTTAATGTGAGTATTCTACATGAACGCTGGACTAGCGTGTGAATGTTTGGAATTTACATTATGGCCTCAACTAACTGCATGAACCACTGTAACAAGATACATAGTTGCTTATATGTCAGACATCAGATCGTTGACTGTTAGCTGGTCGATAGCCTAGTGTTGAAGCGAGCTGAGCCAATGCCCATGTTTTGCACAACTGCTTACAAGTGGGGTAGCGCCAATAGTGTTTACAAGTACTTATGTATACGTCGGCGCATAGTTCTCGAACGAGTACTCTATTTCATCAAACACACACTGCTCATATGATAAACCGTGACAACTTATGTCTTACCATGCCATGTTCATGAAAAAACTAGTGAGGACGCATCTGTTTCGGCAACAATTACGATGGCTCTCACATGATTCACGGGCACACAAAAGTAGCAGCAGTTCCCATAGACGGATTCAAACAGAGTACTATCCCAAAGGGCTCGATAACAGGCAAGGTTCGGATAATTAGACACAATCCAAACTACTATTAAACACTACTTGGGGCAACTATTTCATGCCTCGATCTAATTTGGGCTAGACACAAGACGGGCCTTGCCATGAACATCATCGAGGACGTCCGGCAGCAGCTCAATCCTGTGAACCTTCATGTAGACAACCTTGTGGCCTTGCCACTCATAAACTTGTTTGTGGAGGCATGCCACGTCATATTCCTATGTAAGCTTGACAAGAACAGTATGCCTCACAAACGAAGGAGTAGCTTTGAACTTCTTGTGCTTCAATACACCCTGGACAACACGCCTGACAATAGTGAGGCTGGAATACAACTCGACATTGGTATAAGCGCAAATGGCTTCCAGGATCCAACATCCTAAGAACTCTATTTTCCCAGTGCGTATATTCATGTCATCCGCCTCATAGCGAGTGACATGTACAACCACACAATCCTTGTCTGCATCAGGGCTCTAATTGAAACAGAAACAAATTCCGAATTACTTTCCAGCATAAGAAACATAAGTTATTTAAACCACTATGTATAGCATGGCATCGAAGCTAATAAAATTTTGCATTATTCATCACCACGTACTTAGATGAAAAACCACAATCGAGATCGACAAA
>NC_041381.1:345071355-345104480 GCF_002162155.2 Triticum dicoccoides
GGGCGTTGACCATCTCAGTAGTGGCCGTGAGTGTATCTGGGGTCGGCTCGGTGGCTGCCTCCATCTCTTGGACCTCTCTGTCTCATGGGCATCAGCCTCCTGCGTCTGCTCCAATGTCGGCAGATCTTTGCCTAGTTCTCCTTGGTCCATCATGAAACTAACAAATACTAGGAGACCACTGAAAGGAAAACACGATCGCAATGACAATGAAACAAAAAAGAGAGTGAGGATCGGTTACTTCTTTGAAAAAGTTCTTTTTTTTCTCTGAACGATAATATACCAACATCACGGATCCTCTTACCTTCCCTTTGTTGGGAGAGAAGAACAGTGGCAGATGCGAGTGTTGCCTTTCTTGAAGACGGTGAGGGAGAAGGGGATTCAGCAAAGAGTGAAATGATGGTTGCTTCATCCGTCAAACTTAGACTGCGGGGAGGAGGGGTTTTGTGATACGACGGCTCGTTACTGCCGCGCTACGACCGGGGTGACTCTCCGCCTGCATACTGCCTTCTAATTTGGTGGATGGCATTTGGGCCTGCGCGCTGCATGGCCTGCATGTCGGTGAACAAAAGTATAACGGCATTCAGTAGAGGGAGACGTTTCGATGACCTAGGAGGAGCCAGAAGCGGTATTGTATCCACTATACTAGTAGTAATTGTTTTTCTGGGTAGCGGTAGAGTGTCTCCACTATACTAGTAGTAATTGTTTCTCTGGGCCCAAGACAAAACAGCCCATGCACCCTAGTAAATAGTAAAATCAATTCAAAATCCCATATATTTATTGAATGAGAGGTGCTACCCACACCCAGCACACTGCCCCCCAAAAAACCTGGGTGCTCTTCTTCCTCCTCACTCCCACCCACCTCACCTCACGTCGGCTCGCTCCACTCCTACCCCCAAATTCCTCACCTCACTCCTACAGAAAAACCCAGCTCCCCTTCTACCTCACTACTATAGAAAAATCCCATCTCCCCTTCTTCTTCACCCGCACTACAACTAGGCTCGTCATTCGTTACTCTGCTCAAATCAGTGAGCGCGACGCAACGCCCTCGAGGAGAATGGTGTCGGCTGACCCCAGCGCCAAGAAGATGAGGCTCCCGCCAGCGGTGACGCCTGTTGTAGATCCCGAATCCGGCAGCACGGGGAGAAGCGGCGACCCCGCCCCCACCGGATCCCAGGAACCCGTAGAATCTCGGGTGGACCGCATCAGCGATCTCCCGGACGCCGTCCTTGGGGAGATGATCTCGCTTCTCCCCACCAAGGATTGCTGCCGCACCCAAGTCCTCTCAATTCGGTGGCGCCCTCTATGGCGCGTCGTGCCCCTTAATCTCGATTGTCGTCAGCTATCTCTCTTCAATGATTTTGAAATCCCCAGAGCCATCATCTCCTCCCACCAGGGCTCCGTTCAAAGCCTCTGCATCCCATCATGCTACCTGAGCAAGCATACCATGCCCTGCATGATGGACCCTGGCTGAAATCCCCTGAATTCATAGAATTACAGCTGCTTGAGTTCTACTATTCCCCTGGAAATCACCTACCACATACCAAAGGCCATGTACTTGTGCCCTCAGCACCGATGTCGATCTCGCGGTTTTCCTCCTCTCTCCACACCGCCACCTTTGCACTGTGCTACCTACCAGACAATCTAGTACTAAACCTTCGACTCCCATTTCTCAAGAAACTTTCACTTGTGCGGGTTCGTATATCGGAGGCCTCATTGCACAGCATCATCCACTCCAGTTGCCCTGCCCTGGAGTGCTTGGTGCTTGTTTTCACAGTTAGAATCGGTTGTCTCCAAATAAAGTTGCCTAACCTTGTAAGAATTGGAATTTCTTTTGACGGAAGGCAGCTCATCATCCAAGATGCCCCTTCACTTCAAAGGTTGATCCTTGATTCTAGTTATTCGCCGTTGCAAATAACCGTCCTCTCTGCGCCTAAACTAGAGACCTTGGGTGTAATACATGATCTCTGTGCTCATTTCAATATGGTGTTTGGCTCCACAGTTCTTCATGTACTTTATATTATCATCTTCACTTGTAACCATAAGCTACATTTTAAATTTCCGCGCATAAGTTATATATCATCTTGGAGTACACATTTTGTACTAATATTATGTTCTATGCTCAATGAAGAGTTTCTCCATGGATGGCCTATCAATGGTGCTGGATTCTGTCAAGATCTTATATATCCAAATGATAAGTTTTGATCTGAACAAGATTATTGGCTTGCTGCAATGCTTTCCATGTATGGAGAAGTTGTATATAAAGGTGATAATTTCACGCACATTGGAAGCCTGCATATAGTGTACTAGAATTAACCGTTCAGCTGTTGCTCTTTCGACACTCTTTTTTAAGACCTTAACTGTTTTCAATCTTCATGTCTATTTAGGCAACAGGACAGGGTAAGAAAGTTATAACCAATCGATGGATTCGTAAGCACCGGGATTTTCTCACTTCTCATGAGATTCCATTGAAAACAATAACGCTAGAACGATATGTAGCCAACCGTTCAAACACTAGATTTGTCACATTCTTCCTACTGAATGCGAGGTTACTATTGTCCATCGGGCTTAAGTTTATCAGCAGCATGGTTTTGACGGATGGGTATGTCGAAGAGGAAAAAAAGGAGTTTCAGGTGGGCAAAAGAGCTTCTGAACGTGGCAGGCTTCTATTTACAACATATTGTGGTCATAATACAGTAAATTTTACGACCCAGGATGTTCATTCTATGGACCTGACCGACCCATTTGACCGTGACTGCCGAAAACAGTGCTGGAGTTAGATGTTGTTGCCCTTTTCAACCTAGGTTTTGTGTAAACCTGATGAACAATTAATCCTTGTCCTTTTGTACAGTTTGTAAGCTGGAGTTAGATGTTCTTGCCCTTTTCAACTCGGCTGTGACTGTCATATTTTCTTTGAAACAAGGCAAATGGCTTGCCATTCGTTTAATTTAGAGTGAAATATTGTAACAAATCCCAACCAAGGGAAATAACATCACTCTCACTAGCTACTTGAGCTCACTGTGCATTACAGAAGCCAAGTGATTAGCCCCCACCAGCACCCACAAACTTATTTCGAACTAGCACATAAAATCGGCTATAAATTTTCGTAGGAAAGGCTGCATGACCATGACAGATTTGGATTCTTACATTTGGGACCCGCAAGGACATAGCCTATCCAAGGTGGTGTCGATTTACTAGCCAGTCAACAAACGATTCTGCCTACCAACCGTTGGATTGACATCCAACATCTGTCGTGTATCTTCTATCTCTTGTCTTCTTCTTCCTCCAGCCGTCCAAATCAAACCACCCCGTCGGCTCCGCCTTCTCCCGCCTCCCATGGCTGGCTGCGCCTCCACCGCCCTACCGTACCCTACAACGTTGGCCAATCCCTCCCTCTATTCCCCACATGTCCTGTTATTCTCTGGCGACGTCATCCCCAACACGCACCCGCACCCGAACCAGTCAACCCTCGTACTCCCCTTCGCTTGCAACTGGACCAGCGCATCTTCCATGGCTCCTCTTCGTTCCGTCCAAGGCCTCTCCATTGTCCTCCGCCTTGGTTCGCTCGCCGTGCGCGGTGTGCCGCCCTCTTGCATTGTCAGCGTCGTCAACAACCAAGAGGAATAAGGAGACGACGGTACATGGAGAGGATGACAGTAGGGAACCACCAGCATAGTGGCAGTACACAAGCAAGTGCCTCGTTATTACAAGCCCAAAAAAATGGTTCCTCCTAATGGTTGGACATCTGGGGCTCATGCCATTGTCAACGTAGTCAATAAACGAGAGAATTACACTACGAGCGGCTGACACTAGGGACCCAGCAGGTCGCGCGGTTTTTTTAGGAACAAGCAGTTGTTATTTATACTAGTTTTAGCGACGGATCAGGGTAACAACGGGGCTGTGCGGGGGCCGTGGCCCGTCTAGCCAGGGTTTTATTTATGTTTACCACATCATGAGCCTAGTTGTTCATTTTTCTTGCTGAAAATGGCTAGCCCAGTTCTATTTTTTTAAAAGAAATACCCAAACGAGGCCTACTTGCTTTATCAGCCTTGCTGGGCTACAAGTCTTTTAAGACGAGGAGAGTTTCATTCGGTTTACCCAGAAATGGGTTGTACATTTTTAAAACACATCAAACCGGGAATTAATTTCAATTTTTTTCATTACAAGATTTTAAATTCCATTAATTTTTATGCATGGAAAATTATTTGGATTTTATATTCATATAAATTATTTTTCAAAATAGTTTGAATGTGAATCGATATTTCGGGATCAAAAACAGTTGACCACAACGAAATATGCAAAATTTCATATAATTTTTAACCGTGGCCACAATATGGGGTGTAATGCTAACAAAAAGAAGATGGCCTCCAAAAAAATTCTTAAGAATTAGCAAATGGGTTGTACATTTTTAGAAATAATGGCAGTTGGGTTGTATGATGTTTTCCACAGATTTGAGGCTGACTTGTGCGCCTACTACAGGTTGACGCGTATGCTTTCCTAAAAAAAGGTTGACGCACACGCAACGCCGTGTCAACTTAGTCAACACACGAGAGCAGTGACTATTGGATGTCCATCCAAAGGCCGTCATGCTTCTTCAATCTCTGCTCTTCCTGCTCCAACCGCTCAAACAAGCGACGGCTGGACTGCTGATAACCCACAAGTGTAGGGGATCGCAACAGTTTTCGATAAGTAAGAGTGTCGAACCCAACGAGGCGCTAAAGGTAGAATAAATATTCCCTCAAGTTCTATCGACCACCGATACAACTCTACGCATGCTTGACGTTCGCTTTATCTAGAACAAGTATGAAGCTAGAAGTACATTGTAGGAGTGATAGGATAGCTTCGCAAGATAATAAAGAGCACGTAAACATAAACTAGGGGCTGTTTAGATAAAGATGCAATAAAGTATATATTACTAGAGAGCTTTTTGTTACGAGAAAGTTATTTGTCCATGGCAATCAATAACTAGACCGGTAATCATTGTTGGAATTCTATTTGAGGGAGAGGAATAAGCTAATATACTTTCTCTACTTGGATCATATGCACTTATGACTGGAACTCTAGCAAGCGTCCGCAACTACTAAAGATTCATTAAGGAAAAACCCAACCATAGCATTAAAGTATCAAGTCCCCTTTTATCCCAAACACAAACAACCTACTTACTCGAATTTGTGTTTCAGTCACTCACGCAACCCACCATAAGAAAATCATAAACATATTGCAAACCCTACAGCGGGAATCCCTCACGCTTGCGCGACACGGAGGGCACAATAGGACAGCACCAATAATAAAACATGCAACTCAAACCAATCACGATCATCAATTAACCCATAGGACAAAACGGATCTACTCAAACATCATAAGATAGTCATACATCATTGGGGAATAATATATAGCGTTGATCACCATGTTTAAGTAGAAATTACAGCGGGTAAGAGAGAGGTTACACCGCTGCATAGAGGGAGGAAGAGTTGGTGATGAAGGCGGTGAAGTTGTTGGTGGAGATCGCGGTGATGATGATGGCCCCCGGCAGCGTTCCGGCGCCACCGGAAGCAAGGGGGAGAGAGCCCTCCTTCTTCTTCTTCTTCCTTGATCTCCTCCCTAGATGGGTGAAGGGTTTCCCCTCTGGTCCTTGGCTCTCATGGCTTGGGAGGGGCGAGAGCCCCTCCGAGATTGGATCTATCTCTATGTTTCCACGTTCTCAGATTCTACCCCTTCACCGTTTCCTTTATATCTGGAGATCCGTAACTCCAATTGGGGTCAATCTTTCGCCCAGATCTTTCTCATAAAATTAGCTTTCTTGCGCCAAAAGAAGAGCGTCAACCGCCTTACGGGTGGACCATGAGAGCCCAGGCCGTGCCCAGGGGGGAAGGCGCGCCCCCCTATCTCGTGGCCACCCCAGACACCGTTTCGCGTTGATTTTACTTCCCAAAAATCATAAATATTCCAAAAAAAATCTCCGTCCATTTTTATCCCGTTTGGACTCCGTTTGATATTGGGTTTCTGCGAAACAAAAAACATGCAACAGACAGGAACTGGCACTGGGCACTACATCAATATGTTAGTCCCAAAAAATAGTATAAAAAGTTGCCAAAAGTATATAAAAGTTGAATAATATTGGCATGGAACAATCAAAAATTATAGATACGACGGAGACGTATCAGCATCCCCAAGCTTAATTCCTGCTCGTCCTCGAGCAGGTAAATGATAAAAAGATAATTTTTGATGTGGAATGCTACCTAGCATAATCTTGATCATATGTCTAATCATGGCATGAATATTAATACACGAGTGATTCAAAGCAATAGTCTATCATTTGACATAAAAATAAATAATACTTCGAGCGTACCAATAAAGCAATCATGTCTTTTCAAAACAACATGGCCAAAGAAAGTTATCCCTACAAAATCATATAGTCTGGCTCTTGCTCTATCTTCATGACACAAAGTATTTAATCATGCACAACCCCAATGACAAGCCAAGCAATTGTTTCATACTTTAATAATCTCAAACTTTTTCTACTTTCACGCAATACATGAGCGTGAGCCATGGATATAGCACTATAGGTGGAATAGAAAATGATGGTGGGGTTTATGTGGAGAAGACAAAAAGGGAGAAGGTCTCACATCAACTAGGCGTATCAACGGGCTATGGAGATGTCCATCAATAGATATCAATGTGAGTGAGTAGGGATTGCCATGCAACGGATGCACTAGAGCTATAAGTGAATGAAAGCTCAAACTGAAACTAAGTGGGTGTGCATCCAACTTGCTTGCTCATGAAGACCTCGGGCATTTGAGGAAGCCCACCATCGGAATATACAAGCCAAGTTCTATAATGAAAATTCCCACTAGTATATGAAAGTGAAAGCATAGGAGGCTCTCTCTATGAAGAACATGGTGCTACTTTGAAGCACAAGTGTAGTAAAAGGATAGTAACATTTCCCCCCTTCTCTCTTTTTCTCTCATTTTTTTCTTTTATTTTCTCTTTTTTATTATTATTATTTTTCTTTCTTTTTGGTGGGCTTCTTTGGCCTCTTTTTTTATTTGGGCTTCTTTGGCCTCTTTTATTTTTCATAAAGTCCGGAGTCTCATCCCGACTGGTGGGGGAATCATAATCTCCATCGTGCTTTCCTCACTGGGGCAATGCTCTAATAATGATGATCATCACACTTTTATTTACTTACAACTCAATATCTAGAACAAAGATATGACTCTATATGAATGCTTCCGGTGGTGTACCGGGATGTGCAATGATCTAGCGTAGCAATGACATCAAAAAACGGACAAGCCATGAAAACATCATGCTAGCTATCTTACGATCATGCAAAGCAATATGACAATGAATGCTCAAGTCATGTATATGATGATGATGGAAGTTGCATGGCAATATATCTCGGAATGGCTATGGAAATGCCATGATAGGTAGGTATGGTGGCTGTTTTGAGGAAGGTATATGGTGGGTGTATGGTACCGGCGAAAGTTGCACGGCACAAGAGAGGCTAGCAATGGTGGAAGGGTGAGAGTGCGTATAATCCATGGACTCAACATTAGTCGTAAAGAACTCATATACTTATTGCAAAAATCTACAAGCCATTGAAAACAAAGTACTACGCGCATGCTCCTAGGGGGATAGATTGGTAGGAAAAGACCATCGCTCGTCCCCGACCGCCACTCATAAGGAAGATAATCAATAAATAAAATTGTGCTCCAACTTCATCACAAAGCGGTTCACCATACGTGCATGCTACGGGAATCACAAACCTCAACACAAGTGTTTCTAATAATCCACAGTCACCCACTAGCATAACTCTAATATCACCACCTTTATATCGCAAAACTATTGCAAGGAATCAAACATATCATATTCAGTGGTCCACAAGTTTATGTAGGATTTTATGACTAACCAAGTGATTGACCAATTCATGTCATCTCTCTAAATTGATATAAGTGAAGCAAGAGAGTGTAATTCTTTCTACAAAAGATATGCCCACGCTCTAACAATTATAAGTGAAGCAAAAGAGCATTCTACAAATGGCGGTTGTCTATGTGAAGAGAAACAGGCAATCCAAACTTCAAATGATATAAGTGAAGCACATGAAGCATTCTATAAAGCCACACTCAAAAGATTTAAGTGAAGTGCAATGAGCATTCTATAAATCACCCAAGGACTATCTCATACCATCATGGTGCATAAAAGAAAAATGAAAACTAAATGCAAAAGACGCTCCAATACTTGCACATAATGCATAAATGAAACGAATACGAAAACATACCGATACTTGTTGAAGAAAGAGGGGATGCCTTCTGGGGCATCCCCAAGCTTAGACGCTTGAGTCTCCTTAAATATTTACTTGGGGTGCGTCGGGCATCCCCAAGCTTGAGCTCTTGCCTCTCTTCCTTTTCCTCATATCGAGACCTCCTCGTTTAGACACTTCATCCACACAAAACTTCAACAGAAAACTTGGTAAGATCCGTTAGTATAATAAAGAAAATCAACACTCTAAGTACTGTAGCAAACCAATTCATATTTTGTATTTGCATTGTGTCTACTGTAATATAGCTTTTGCATGGCTTAATCCACTGATATAAATTGATAGATTCATCAAAATAAGCAAACTATGCATCAAAAACAGAATCTGTCAAAAACAGAACAGTCTGTAGCAATCTGAACATCCACCATACTTATGGTACCCCAAAAATTCTACCAAAATTAGGAAAACTAAAAAAGTTGTATAGCAAGACAGTGCAAAAGGAATCAGAACCAATTGGCGTTTCAATTAAAAATGTAAAATCGCACACTACAGCTAAAGTTTCTGTCCTGCACCGTACAAACCAACAAGCATTGTAAACATCCTAAAGGCAAACCTTAGCACATTATTTTTATAATACAATGGAAATGTACAAGGGGATAATTATTTTTGTTGAAAAGTTTCTGTAATCAAGATTCACAAAGTTTCCCTGAGCATGAACAAAGTTCAAGGCTAGCTCCCACTTCAACAATGCTTGTCTTTCTCACTTTCACTTTCCTTTTTGAAAAGTTTTTGGTTTCCCCTCTTTATTTTTGTGTTTTTAAACTATATGAAAACACTCGACAGAAATAAATGACTCTCTAAAACTTCCGGGTTGTCTCCCTGGCAACGCTTTCTTTAAAGCCATTAAGCTAGGCATTTAGTGCTCAAGTAATGAATCCACCCGGATCCCAGGGTATATCAAAGCCAATTATAATTAACAATGATTTGTAATTTATTAGTGAGCACAAAGTAACATATATCATGCAACAATGAAGTCTAACTCTCTTCCTATGCATCGGCATGTCATAAAAGAACAATTCATGCACACCAAGTAATGGCCAATGCATAGTATAAATAGTTTCTTGCAATTCTATCATATTGGAAACATAAAGAGGCGGAGATATAGTTCCTCTCTCATAATAATTGCAAGTAGGAGCAGCAAGCACATGCATATTACATTCATCAAAATCATCATGTGCAATGGTAAAAGGCAACCCATCAATATAATCCTTAATAAGCACAAACTTCTCTGATATAGTGTAGTTTGGAGAATTCAAAAAGATAATAGGACTATCATGTGTGGGTGCAATAGCAACAATTTCATGTTTAACATAAGGAACTATAGCAAGTTCATCTCCATAAGCATAATTCATATTGGCATCTTGGCCACAAGCATAGCAAGCATCATCAAAAAGGGATATTTCAAACAAATTCAAGGGATCATAGCAATCATCATAGCAATCATCCTTCAGTAAGCACGAAGGGGAATTAAATAATGTATGAGTTGGAGGGTTACTCTCATTAGAAGGTGGGCACGGATAGCCAATCCGCTCTTCCTCCTTTTGTTCTTCGCTCTCCTCATCATCTTTTTCATCCAATGAGCTCACTGTTTCATCAATTTCTTCTTCCATAGCTTCCTGCAAAATATTAGTCTCTTCTTGGACAGCGTTGACTTTCTTCATAAAAGCATTAATATTGTAATTGTATTCATAATTTTCATAGCAATATCGAAGTATAGCAAGATTTTCCGGCCTATAACCATCATCATCAAAAGCTTCATACTTTTCAAACAAAGCTTCAATATCATAGGCAGCCTTAAAAGCAACAAATTCCTCTATTTGTTCCACATCATAGTAATCATATATACCATTAGCATAAGAAGCTAAGGTTTCATTATCGTTAAATTTGCATGAAAAGGGGAGGTGTGGAGCCTCCATCCTAGAGCAACAAGTAATATCATATCTCAATCATAGATTCCAGGCATACCAACGCAACATAATAAATTGATCCCATAATAGTTTCCCTTTTTGTGTCGAGCGATAATCCCTAAAGTATTCACGTTGATCCAACGTGTCTCCCATTATAAAGTTGAATGGGGTTTTCTCAGGATTATCAAAGTAGTACATAATATCTCTCACATAATGAGAATCGGGGGTTTTAGGAGTTACCCCATCTACATGAGTAGCAAGTACCTCTAATTTTTTTTGGTATTTTGTGTTCCATATCCATAAATAAAGATAGAGAACAACTAAGAACAGCAAATAAAAATTACTTAGTGATAAAGCAAACAAGCACACACGAGAATATTCACCCCACACTATGACTCCCGGCAACGGCGCCAGAAAAAGGTCTTGATAACCCACAAGTGTAGGTGAGGGAGTCCCGGACTAGGGGGTGTTCGGATAGCCGAACTATCATCTTCGGCCGGACTCCTGGACTATGAAGATACAAGATTGAAGACTTCGTCCCGTGTTCGGATGGGACTTTCCTTGGCGTGGAAGGCAAGCTTGGCGATACGGATATGTAGATCTCCTACCATTGTAACCGACTCTATGTAACCTAACCCTCTTCGGTGCCTATATAAACCGGAGGGTTTTAGTCTGTCGGACGAACAACAATCATACCATAGGATAGCTTCTAGGGTTTAGCCTCTCTGATCTCGTGGTAGATGTACTCTTGTACTACCCATATCATCAATATCAATCAAGCAGGAGTAGGGTTTTACCTCCATCGAGAGGGCCTGAACCTGGGTAAAAACATTGTGTCCCTTGTCTCCTGTTACCATCCGCCTAGACGCACAGTTCGGGACCCCCTACCCGAGATCCGCCGGTTTTGACACCAACATTGGTGCTTTCATTGAGAGTTCCTCTGTGTCGTTGCTATCAGGAAGGATGCCTCATCCCATCTTTAAAGACGGCATTGTTGCTAAAGGAGCTTTGGCCATCGGCCAAACTCTTCGGCTAGGCGGTTTCCTTATGACCGCCTGTCCAGCCGCCGCGCCGACGATGACTTCTCGGGTCATCGAAAGCAATCTTCACGTCAACTTGGAACTCACCGAGCAGTTAGATCCGATGGAGCTCTCTTCCTTAAACGAGCTCTTGGGTCGCATCGCCGCCCTGGGAGTCACTACAGACTACGATCAGATTGGGCCTAAACCCGATCTGAGAGAGATTAACTCTTCCCAGGTTACCCACCACGTCGCTGTGGTAGAGGAACAATACGGTGACCCTTCTTCTATCATAAGGACTAGATATGTCCGGATTCCCGATCCCTCCATGCCGGATTCCCGCGGAGGGAAGGGTGTTACTCAAGCCCTGAACCAAAAGTCAGGTAGCGGGCTAGATTCATTGGACAAAATCCAAGAACCCAAGCTTCCAAGTTCAGAAACTACTTGGCCCCTGATTTTAAAAGTGGACGGGGTTCCGAATTTAATTCCACCCGCCCACCCAAACATAAGCGATCTATCCCAAATCCGGCAAGAGCCCGCAGAAACAGTACACCATTACTGGGCCAGATTCCTCCTGGTTATGAACAGGATAAAGAACTACCGTGAGGAGGACGCAATTTCATTCTTCTGCAATAATTGCACGGACAAGGGAATCCCAAACGCCGTAAGTCGTCGTGAAATTACACGCTTCGCTGACTTGGCGTCCATAGTGCGAAAGTACTGTGTGATGGAAAGCGCCTGGAAAACTGAAATCAAATTTTGGGACAATCCGGCCCTGAATACAACCCCAGTCCAAAATAAAAGGGTGCATTATCGCCAAGCACCTGGGTTAAACACCAAAAAGCAAAAACCCTCTATAGGGCATGGAACCGTACTGGAAGGATGGCTCAATGGACCCTACAAAATTCATAGTACAGAGGGCGCCACTCCAACTCATAGCCTTAGAGCATGTTGGATACTACGGCAGGTGGCCAAAAGTGGCGAAGAGCTTCTAATTCTAGAACACCAGTCCAAGGATACCAGTATGGTATTAACAGTCTTCGAGACTTTCGCATCAAAGAATATGTGGAAACAAACACTCCGCAACCTTGTCGAAGTCTACCAAGTAGCAACAATAAACCCATGGAGTGACACGGCTATTACCTTTAATGCCAGTGACGAACCTAAATTCCAAACAGCCCGAGCACCAACCGCATTGGTCCTCAGTCCAATAGTGGACGGCTTTCACCTTACCAAGGTACTCATGGACGAAGGCAGCGGACTGAACCTCATTTACGAGGAAACCCTCCGAAAAATGGAAATAGACTAGAGCCGCATTGAGCGAAGCAGCACAACCTTTAAAGGAATAATCCCCAGTCGGGAAGCATGCTGTACAGGAAAAATCACACTGGATGTGGTGTTTGGCACGCCGGATAATTACAGGTCCAAGGAGGTCACGTTCCAAGTGGCCCCATTCAGCAGCGGATATCACGCTCTATTAGGGCGAGAGGCATTCACAATTTTTCAAGCTATACCCCATTACGGGTACATGAAGCTCAAAATGCCCGGGCCCAACGGAATCATCACTCTTGCTAGTGACCCAGACATAGCACTCCGCGCCGAAAATAAGACAGCCGCATTGGCCCTAGAGGCACTATCCGAAGCCCTAGCGGCCGAGGAACTCACCGCACTGCGCTCCACGGTGAATAGGGACGACGTGATACTCGATAAGAGATCCAAGTCCACCTCCTTTAAACCAGCTGACGAAATAGTCAAATTCCAAGTCCATCCAACGGACCCTACAAAAACGGCCTCCATTGGGGCACAATTAAACCCTAATGTAGACGCCGCACTATGAGAATTCCTACGCGAAAATTGGGACATCTTTGCCTGGCACCCTTCAGACATGCCAGGAATCCCACGCCGGCTGGCCGAGCACAGCCTAAACATCCTAAAAGAATTCAAGCCAGTCAAACAAGATCTTCGGCGTTTCTCTGAACCCAAGAGACAGGCCATGGGAGAGGAGCTAGCCAAACTATTAGAGGCCGGATTCATCAAAGATATAAAACATCCGGACTGGCTAGAAAACCTGGTGATGGTACCAAAGAAGGACAAATCCTGGCGCCATGCGTCGATTTTAAAGACCTCAACAAGGCTTGCCCAAAGGATCCCTTCCCCCTCCCCCGCATTGATCAAATTATCGACGCTACCGCAGGACACGATTCATTGTGTTTCCTCGACGCATACTCCGGCTACCACCAAATTAAGATGGCAGAGCCCGACCAGGACGCAACGGCATTCATCACCCCATACGGCCCATTATGCTTCAACACAATGCCCTTTGGGCTCAAAAACACCGGCGCAACATATCAGCGCATGATTCAGACATGTCTGGCAAACCAGATCGGCAAAACAGTGGAGGCATACGTAGACGATGTGGTCATCAAAACCAAGCACGTCGAAACTCTAGTAGACGATTTGAGGCTCACGTTCGATAATCTCCGAACATATGACATCAAGCTCAACCTAGAAAAATGTGTTTTCGGTGTACCAGCCGGAAAGCTCTTGGGCTTCATTCACAATTGGATATCCCAAAGGACCTCAAACAAATACAAAAATTGACGGGATGCGTGGCAGCTTTAAGCCGCTTTATCTCCCGTTTAGGAGAAAAGGCATTACCCCTTTATCGCCTCCTCTGACGCACCGAACACTTCGAGTGGACGGATGCCGCCACGGCCGGACTCGAAGAAATAAAAGCCATATTGGCAACAAACCCGGTCCTAGCCACGCCCAACATAGGCGAACCAATGCTATTATATATCGCGGCAACTCATCAAGTGGTGAGAGCGGTGCTCGTTGTCGAACGAGAAACAGACGGACACAAGTTCCCCCTTCAAAACCAGTTTACTACGTGTCCACTGTCCTGACTCCATGCAAGTCACGGTACCCGCATTATCAGAAGATAGCATACGCGGTGTTCATGGCATCCCGGAAGTTGCGACACTACTTTCAAGAGTGTTCGATAACAGTAGCCTTCGAAGTACCTCTTAATGACATTATAAACAACCGCGACGCGACAGCCGGATTGCCAAATGGGCCATTGAGCTCCTCCCGTTCGACATAACCTATAAGCCACGGCGAGCTATTAAATCGCAAGTTTTGGCCGACTTCATCACCGAATGGACAGAAGCATAACTCCCTAAAGAGTATGGCGCATATTCAAACTGGATCATGCACTTTGACGGCTCCAAAATGTTGGCTGGTCTGGGGGCTGGCGTCGTCCTGACGTCCCCAACCGGAGATACGGTTGAATATGTACTCCAGATAATGCATACGGACTCCAACAACGCAGCCGAATACGAGGCCCTTCTACATGGCCTCCGGATGGCAGTCTCCATGGGCATTCAACGCCTAGAGGTGCGCGGGGATCCGAACCTCGCAATATCCCAAATAAATGGAGACTTCAATGCCAATGATCCGAAAATGGCAGCTTATCGCAACGCCGTCCTAAAAATGTCAGCTCGGTTTGAGGGGCTCGAATTTCACCATATAGCCCGGGATAACAACCAGGCAGCAGATGTATTGGCACGCACTGGCACAAAGCGCGATGCCGTCCCTCCCAACATCTTCCTAGAGAGGCTGTTCAAGTGATCCATACTATGGGAGGGGGAATCCGGAAATAATTACCCGGACCCAACCGCACTGCCCGACACCGAACATTCTGACACAATTGGTGGTTCTGCCAATGACGTAACATCCTCAGCCCACGTAATAATGGCAGTCATTGCCCCGTGTACGGAACCATTCCTAGCTACCTAACCAGGCAGGAACTTCCCAAGGACCAAAACGAGGCCCGCTGCATAATGCGACGATCTAAAGCCTATAAGGTCCATGAGGGAGAGTTTTACAAGAAAAGCACAACCGGAGTCCTTCAAAGGTGTATCTCCGAAGAAGAAGGGCGGAACCTTCTGGCTGAAATTCATGCCGGACTAGGCGGGCACCACGCCGCAGCCCGGGCCCTTGTAGGCAAGGCCTTCCGTACAGGATTTTATTGGCCGACCACCCGGGCAGATGCTCAGGACTTAGTCCAACGATGCGTCGGTTGCCAGCTCTTTGCTAATCAAAGCCACATGCCACCCACCGCCCTCAAAACTATACCCATAACCTGGCCCTTCGTGGTCTGGGGGCTTGACATGGTTGGACCCCTTAAAGGAGGAACCCACAAGCAAAGATACCTACTGGTCATGGTGGATAAGTTCACCAAATGGATAGAGGACAAGCCTATTAAGACGGCCGAATCCGGACTGGTGATAGACTTCATATCTGGGGTCGTACACCGTTACAGCGTGCCCCATAGCATCATCACTGACAACAGCACGAATTTTACGGCCGACGAGGTTAAACTCTGGTGCAAAAACATGGGGATCAAACTCGACTATGCTTCAGTCTATCACCCTCAAACTAATGGTCAAGTCGAGCGAGCAAATGGTCTAATCATGAGCGGCATCAAACCCCGATTAGTGCGGTCCCTTAAGGAATCTAACACGCACTGGGTAGAGGAGCTCGACTCCGTACTCTGGGGGCTGCGGACCACTCTGAATTGCACCACCGGATTTACACCATTCTTTATGGTATACGGCGCAGAGGCAGTTCTGCCCTGTGACATAATTCATGACTCACCTCGGTGTGCATGTACGAAGAAAGAGAAGCCGAGCTCGATCGGCAAGACAGTTTGGACACATTGGAGGAGGAGCGTGACGTGGCAAAAGCCCGTTCCGCATTCTATCAACAGCAAGCTTGAAGATATCAAAGCACAGATGTACGGGCCAAAACTTACAACGTTGGCGAGTTAGTTCTACGCTTGTCGGACAAGAAAAAGGACAAACTCAAGCCCAAATGGGAAGGTCCCTTTATCATTGACCAAGTCCTGACCGGTGGAGCGTACCGTCTGCGAGATGCATCGGATAACCGACTCGAGCCAAACCCATGGAACGCAGCCCGTCTCCGAAGATTCTATGCCTAGTGCCGGATTCTGAGTTCGTCTCCTTCCTCCGTCTATATTTTACATATTAGTTGTCTTCTATTTCTCTCCTTCTCCCCCCTTTCCTATTACAGCCTTTGAAAGCTTGTTCGCGCATTGTTCGCACACACTTGATGCACTATCCGCGCTCATAATACCTGGGGGCTTCTTTAACAGAAGCTTATTTATACGGGCTTCATGCCCAACACATGTGTCACACTTCCGCATGTACCTTTTATTCACCATTATATGCATCGATATGACTGAAGTTTTAGCCAAGCTGGGTTGCCTGGCTCCTGTGCTTACCCCTACGTTCCCGATTGTTCGGCTAGGCGGTAAAGGGAGCACCTCTGCGATTGTTACTGTCGGGTCAGCCGGATGTGTACCTCAGACTGGGTGAAGCCGAAAGCTAGCGTTCTTAAGGGAATATTCGGTCGGTGAACTAAAAGATGATTTCTTACCTATTTATTTATCTGCCCCCAGATGTTTTTCTGCTTTTTTCGCAGTCCGGACATGCACTTTAGGGCATGCCTCCCAGGGAAAGGAACCCCTAATGGAACTATTCTCCCTGGAAGATGTTTCTTACTAACCATGTAATATAACATAACTAGTTGGGCACTTGTCTGATAAAGCACTAATGACCCCTACGCCTGGTCTCCATGCATGCCTAGGTTCTTATATAACCGCAAGGGTATTCGGACACACTCCGGACTATTGGGTCCCGAGGTTGAAGCGAAAAGGTCCGCTATGACAAACAATCTACAATCCGGCTAGAAGGCATTTTACATGTCATCTTAAATTACATAGTCAACTTGACTGGCCATATTCCTCTTCAATGCCATCTAGCAGGCTGTCTAGTTTATAGTCCTGTTGGGAATACTTTGCGGCCAATTCTACTTGGCCGTATACTAAGCTCACAGGGATCTCCTTCCCATCGGGCCCCGCAGGTCCGACCTCGGCCATGTGGTTTGGGTCAGCCTTCGTGTACCGCGTCTTCACCATGGCCCAGGCCTCCCTGGCACCTTGAAGGCAGGCCGATATCTTCCATAAGCGAAAGCGCTGCCGCGCTCCCTGAAGCCTCTCTGCAAGCTCTCCAAGGCCTTCGGGCAGGGAGACAGATGGCCACAAGGCCTGGGCGACGCCTTTCATCACCTGTCGAACTCGTTCGTGCAGTTGCAAGATCTCGGGAAGAAGGTCACCCGTAGAACCGGGCATTTCCTCTGCAGGACGACCTGTGAGCATACCTACAGACACAACTCTGTTAGTCGACTTCCTCGCCGAACTCTTTTTCAAAGTTTGTTCAAGCACTTACTAAAAATGCCGCGTCGAAGCCGCCGATTCTCCTTCACGGAGTCAGATAGCCGGGCATGAACATCCTTTAATTCCTCACCCAGCTGGGTGTTGGCATCTTGGAGATTATTTTTCTCCAGCCTCACCCTTGTAAGCACATTCTCGCCGGCCTTTAACCAGCGCATGAGTTGTTGCTTGTCCGGATCTATCCCGGCGCCATCTGCAATTATTGTCAGACTTATACACACGCCGCACTTCACAAATTACTTATCTTCTGAAGCATATATTACCAGAAGGGGTCTCTTTGGCTTCCCCCGCCGCGGCTAGTGTGGCCTCAAGTTGGGCTTTGCACTCCTCCAGCTCCTGGGACAGTTGGGTATTCTTTTCTGTAAGATCCTGCACAATAAATAATCCTTAAATCAGTTATTCTAACTATTTCAAGTCTCGGGGGCTACTGGCATATATAACTGTCAAATTTTCTCGGGGGCTACTGCTCTGTGGATCTGGCTAGACCATTTTGAGCGGCACGGAGGTGCGCATCTCCCGAATTAAAGGCATTCAATGCCTCTGGGGAGAAACACGCGTCACAAAGATCTGTCCGGCGGCGCCTGTGATTCATGGCACTCTCCACCTCGGAATTGGTGGCAGATAACCTGTCGGCATCCTCTTTCGGAGGAACATCCGACACACGCCCCGTGTTCGCCTCTGCTTCTGGACCCGGCTTTGGAGCCTGGCGAGCGGAGGATTGATTGGCTACCTCTCCGGATACAGTCCGGCGAGCGCTCTTCTTCCTGAAAGGGCACGAGTGTTAGTATGCCTCCCGGGAATAAGGCCGGGGAGTAAGGTGACGCGCGATACCGTTGCACCGGAGTTTTGATCCGGACTACACTTCTTTTTAGCCTGCTGGGCCGTGCTGCCCCTTGTTGGCTAGCCGCCGTGGGCTCGGCCCTCCGCCTCAAGGGCGCCCCCTGCGAAACACCACTGGTATACGGTGGTCAAAAACACACACGGATGGGTCATTTTCAAAGTATTGGGACTTCGGTCTCAGTTACCTGCGAAGCGGGAAGTATTCCGGGGTAATCGGCCGTAATGGCGACCAAGGCATTATCGATGCTCAGTTGGTGAAATACCCTGTCGATCAACTCCACTGATATGTCCGGATCCTCTTGGGAGGCCGGATCAAGGAACCGTTCCGGATCCTCGGGTTGTGGAGGCGAGCTGTTTATATCCTTTACGATCCGGCGCAGTTCCTGCGCCGAAATCACAAAATGAGATACTTGACTATGGGAGTGTGGGCCGGATAGGCAAAAATAAAGGTCCGCTTACCCAGCTTGGAGGATTGTTCATAGAAAATCCGCCCTGCGGATTGACGCAGAAAAATTCCTCCTGTTCTCCCTTGTACAATGCGAACAAGAACTTCATCAGATCGGCGACCGATCCCGGCCCCTTATGGCCGCAGTGGGTGGCGTCATCCTCCCCGTTGAAATACCGCATGGGGTGACCCCTATACTGGAGCGGCTGCACCCCCCGCATAATGCATGTCGCCATGACCCCGATCATGGTCAGTCCGGAATGAGCTAACAACCTTATCCGGCTCATCGGGTAAATGACGTCCCTGTCATTTTCCCTCTGAGGGCTCCGTGGACGCCAGCTTAAGCGTTTCTTCAAAGGAGCGTTATTAAACTCAGGGAGGCTGACCCGAACAGGGTCCGGCAGGGGGACATCTTTTATATAAAACCATGCCGAAGGCCAGTCTTCGGACGCCTTCTTCGGGGTTCCAGATAGATATTCGGTCCCGGCGATGCGCCATAGTTCGGCTCCACCCACTTGATATATCGACCCCTCTTGAGAACGGGGCACAAGATAGAACAGCTTCTTCCACAGCGCAAAATGAGGCTCGATGCCCAAAAACAGCTCGCAAAGGGCCACGAAGCCCGCGATATGCAAAATGGAGGCAGGCGTAAGGTTGTGCAACTGCAGGCCATAGAACTCCAGGAGCCCACGGAGAAACGGATGAATTGGAAATCTGAGCCCTCTTATCAAATAAGAGACAAGCCATACCCGCTCTCCTTTGGAGGGGCTGGGGACGCTCTCCGCTTGCTTTCCACCCTTATAGGTGGCGAGTCCGGCTCGAACCGGGACCATGAAGGCTGGGGGAAGAAATCCCTTGGTTTGGAGCGCCACTAGCTCACTGTGCGGGACGGAGCATCTCTCCCAATCTCCAGGCTGAGGGCTGGGAGGGCGAGAGGAGGAGCCGCGTCGACTGTCCATGATGGAATGGATTTCTGTCAGATGCCCTCTGATGAATGCTCGCGAAGGGAGGATGGTGTGATTCGGATCTAGATCCTCGTCTCTTTTATAGGCAGCTCATTTGCGTAGCTAAGGGGGTAAGTGTAAAGATACCCTGACTTTTCGCATCCGTTTAACACGTGGAAGACGGCCATTATTGGGCATGGAAGCCGAGGAGCGCAATATTCACAGGAAGCTGGACGCTATTCAACAGGTACACAGGATTTAGAGAAGAACCCGCCTTGCAATGCCGAAGACAATCTACGCGCCGGACTCATCGCCATTGAAGCCTGGTTCGGGGGCTACTGAGGGAGTCCCAGACTAGGGGGTGTCCGGATAGCCGAACTATCATCTTCGGCCGGACTCCTGGACTATGAAGATACAAGATTGAAGACTTCGTCCCGTGTCCGGATGGGATTTTCCTTGGCGTGGAAGGCAAGCTTGGTGATACGGATATGTAGATCTCCTACCATTGTAACCGACTTTGTGTAACCCTAACCCTCTTCGGTGCCTATATAAACCGGAGGGTTTTAGTCCGTAGGACGAACAACAATCATACCATAGGCTAGCTTCTAGGGTTTAGCCTCTCTGATCTCGTGGTAGATCTACTCTTGTACTACCCATATCATCAATATCAATCAAGCAGGAGTAGGGTTTTACCTCCATCGAGAGGGCCCGAACCTGGGTAAAAACATCGTGTCCCTTGTCTCCTGTTACCATCTGCCTAGACGCACAGTTCGGGACCCCCTACCCGAGATCCGCCGGTTTTGACACTGACAGTAGGGGATCGCAACAGTTTTTGATAAGTAAGAGTGTCGAACCCAACGAGTAGCTAAAGGTAGAATAAATATTCCCTCAAGTTCTATCGACCACCGATACAACTCTATGCACGCTTGACGTTCGCTTTATCTAGAACAAATATGAAACTAGAAGTACTTTGTTGGAGTGATAGGATAGCTTCGCAAGATAATAAAGAGCACGTAAACATAAACTAGGGGCTGTTTAGATAAAGATGCAATAAAGTAAATATTAGTAGAGAGCTTTTTGTTATGAGAAAGTTATTTGTCCAAGGCAATCAATAACTAGACCAGTAATCATTGTTGCAATTCTATTTGAGGGAGAGGCATAAGCTAACATACTTTCTCTACTTGGATCATATGCACTTATGATTGGAACTCTAGCAAGCGTCCGCAACTACTAAAGATTCATTAAGGTAAAACCCAACCATAGCATTAAAGTATCAAGTCCCCTTTTATCCCATACGCAAACAACCTACTTACTCGGGTTTGTGTTTCAGTCACTCACGCAACCCGCCATAAGCAAATCATTAACATATTGCAAACCCTACAGCGGGAATCCCTCACGCTTGCGCGACACGGAGGGCACAATAGGACAGCACCAATAATAAAACATGCAACTCAAACCAATCACGATCATCAATTAACCCATAGGACAAAACGGATCTACTCAAACATCATAAGATAGCCAAACATCATTGGGGAATAATATATAGCGTTGAGCACCATGTTTAAGTAGAGATTACAGTGGGTAAGAGAGAGGTTACACCGCTGCATAGAGGGAGAAAGAGTTGGAGATGAAGGCGGTGAAGTTATTGGTGAAGATCGCGGTGATGATGATGGCCCCCGGCAGCGTTCCGGCGCCACCGGAAGCAAGGGGGCGAGAGCCCCCCTTCTTCTTCTTCTTCCTTGACCTCCTCCCTAGATGGGAGAAGGGTTTCCCCTCTGGTCCTTGGCTCTCATGGCTTGGGAGGGGCGAGAGCTCCTCCAAGATTGGATCTATCTCTCTGTTTCCACGTTCTCAGATTCTACCCCTTCACCGTTTCCTTTATATCTGGAGATCCATAACTCCGATTGGGGTGAATCTTTCGCCCAGATCTTTCTCATAAAATTAGCTTTCTTGCACCAAAAGAAGAGCGTCATCCGCCTTACGGGTGGCCCACGAGAGCCCAGGTCACGCCCAGGGGGGTGGGCGCGCCCCCTGTCTCGTGGCCACCCGGGACACCGTTTCGCGTTGATTTTACTTCCCAAAAATCATAAATATTCCAAAAAAAATCTCCGTCCGTTTTTATCCCGTTTGGACTCCGTTTGATATTGGGTTTCTGCGAAACAAAAAACATGCAACAGACAGGAACTGGCACTGGGCACTAGATCAATATGTTAGTCCCAAAAAATAGTATAAAAAGTTGCCAAAAGTGTATAAAAGTTGAATAATATTGGCATGGAACAATCAAAAATTATAGATACGACGGAGACGTATCAACTGCCTGCTCCCTCCTCCTGCGGCCGGCTACCGCGCAGGCCTCACCGCCCCATCGTACTCCCATCGCTGGCCTAGCCATCCCTCTACTCACCCACACCTGCTGTTATTCTCCGGTGACGGCAGAAGAACCAGTAAACCCTTGTACTCCCCTCCGCGTGGGAAACAACTGTCGAGTCCTCCCTGGCTCCATATTGTTCCCTTCCTAGGCCTCGCTATCGTCCACCGCCCTGGTGCTCTCAACGCGGCCTGGTCAATGTGGTTAATGAACAACATCCATCGGAAGTGGACTCTACGTGGAGAGGCTGACAGCTGGGTCCACGGTCGCACGCTAGGAAATGCCTCCTTATTACGCACAAAATAATGATTACTCCACCTGACATCTAGTACCCACCAGAAGGGCCTCTGTATTTCGCGAAAAAATGTTCCCCCCGCTGACAGGTCGGACCCACCAGCTATATCTTCGCACGCAAGGAAGTGCCTCCTTATTATGCAAAAAAAAATGAATACCCCCCTGCTAGCTGAGACCCACCATAGTGGGAGGCTGACTTGTGGGCCTACTAAATTGACGGGGACGGAGGGCTTTGTCAACTTAGTCAATATGAATGATTCTAGCTCCAGTGACCGTATGATGTTCATCCAACGGTCGTAGTGCTTCTTCAACCTCTGGTCTTCTTGCCCCAGCCGCCCAAACCAGCGCCGGTCGTGCCGCGTGCTCCTGCCTCCCGTGGCCGGAGGTGATGCCGTGGAGGCCTCACCGCCCCCTACTACTCCCACCGCTGGTCAGGCCATCCCTCTACTCACCCACACCCCTGTTATTCTACGGTGACGGTAGCCTCACACCGCAGCCGAACCAGTGAACCCCTATACTCCTCTCCGCGTGGGCATCCACTGCCGCGTCTTCCCCGGTTCCGCGTCGTCCCCTTCCTAGGCCTCGTCGTCGTCCACCACCCTGGTTCTCTCAGTGCAGCATGGTCAACATGGTCAAGGAATGACTTCCATCGAAAGAGTAATGTACGTGGAGAGGCTGACAGCTGGGTCCACGGCAGCCGCAAGGAATTGGCTCCTTATTACACGCAAAATAATTATTCCTCAACCTGACAGCGGGGACCCACCGGACGGGCCACTGTATTTCACAAAAAAAATGTTTCCCCCCTGACTGCTGGGACCCACCAGCTACATCTTTGCACGCAAGGAAGTGCGTCCATATTACGAGCAAAAAAATGATTCGCCCCCTCACTGCTGGAACCCACCAGCTACATCTTCGCACGCAAGGAAGTGTCTGACAATCGGGACCCACCTAGTCGGAGCGTACGTAGCGTTGTCATTCTGGTCGCGAACGTGTACGTACATACTGGTCGATGTAGATGCGCGACCAGGGTGCAAGAAAGTAAATACAACCACGTACATACATACAGGCGGGGTCTCGAACGCCTACTCACGCATACGTAAGGCCAGGGCTCGTGTACATGGCTGGGTCGGAATGGAGAAACTACATTGTCGTCGTCGTGTTCATGGGGAGGCAACGGAATGTGTCGTGTTCATCAGGAGGCAATGGAACGCGTGGGAGCCAACCGACTTGGATGGAATAGCCAATGTAAACGAGGCCTGGTGTACCGCAGAACGGAGGAAACAGCCTGGTGTTCGACCGACCACTTTCGAAACGGGATCCTGTTCATCGGGAGGGGTCTGGTGTACGGAAAACGAAGGAAACGGACTTCTGTTGGACCTCCTATGGTCAAAATGGGGTCCTGTTGATCGGGAGGGGTCTGGCGTACCGCAAAACGGAGGAAACGGAATTGTGTTGGAGCGCTAAGGTCGAAACAGGGGTCCTGTTCATCAGGAGGGGTGTGGTGTACCACAAAACGGGACTCCACGGGATACTATTCATCTCCACCGTCGACCTCCTCCAGCCTCCACCTGCGACTGTTCATCCATGGGCTCCTGTTCATCCAGCCTCCACCGTGCGCTACTCCATCGGCTACTGTTCAACCACCCCTCCACGGGCTACTGTTCAACCACCCCTACACGGGCTACTGTTCATCCAGCCCTCCACCGGCTTCTGTTCAACCAGCCCTCCACGGGGTTGTCCTATTCATCCAGCCCTCCACGGGGTCCTGTTCATCCAGCCCCAACCGGCTCGATCGGGGTCCTGTTCATCCAGAAGCAACACCACGGGGTCCTGTTCATCCACCCCCACCGGGAACTGTTCATCCAACCCCCCCCCCAGCAACGCTCACTGTTCATCTAGAGGCAGCATCGATCGGCTTCAGTTAGCAGCAGTAGCGAAGAATCGCTCGATCGCTCGGGTTCAGTAACGCGTAAACTGTAGTGCAATCGCTCGGGTTCAGTTAGGCGACGCCTCGCTCGGGTTCAGTTAGAGCCCAACGCCTCGCACACACACGCATACGGTACGAGAGAAACATGCATCACTCGGCCCCTGACCACCCACCGTAACCGGGAACTCCCTGATATTTTCCTCGCCCTTGCTTCTACCACGGTTTTTTCCGTCAAGGACGGCCCAAAGAATGTCATGCAGCTGCGTCTCCGGCCCGCCCAGGACGAAAAGCCCATTTTCTGTCATGATTTTTTGTCATAGAAGTAGGAGCCCACCACATCTATGATGATACCGGGTTTTGTCACAATTATCGCCATAGAAGCGTCATAAGTATGACAGGAAAAAAATTCATTCGACCCAAAATGTCACGGATGTGTTTTTTTTTTGTAGTGAGATTTCAACTTGGGTATTTCCTATACACCGGGCAAGGCTAATGTAATGTATCATGCCTTGATCTGTAAGTCATATTGCAACCACCTCCAGGTTCGGAAAGTTCAGCCCTCGCTCGTTGAAGAAATCAGAAAGCTGAACCTCCATATTGTTCCTCCTAGTGCACTCGCTCCCCCTCCTCCAGAGTTCCACAAGATGAATCTCCGTGTTGTTTCCCAGGGTTTCCTTAATACCCTGGTTGTCGTACCAGTTCTCTTGGACTCCATCAAGAGAATTCAGAGATATGACCCTCAAGTTGAGAAGATTAAACGCTACCTCGCTGAAGGCAAGCCCTCATTCTTCACTGTCGGTGATAATGGTGCTTTGTTCTTCAAAGGTCGCCTATTGGTCCCTTCCAAAGACAACCAGGATATGACTCAAAAGGTTATGAAAGAAGCTCATGATATGCCTCTATCTATTCATCCTGGTAGTACTAAGATGTACCAAGACATTCGTCCGAGATTCTGGCGGTCAAACATGAAGCAACACATTGCTCGATATGTTGCTGAGTGTGACGTTTACCGCCGTATCAAAGCAGAACATCAAAGGCCTACTAGAACTCTGCAACCTATCTCTATTCCTGAATGGAAATGGACCATGTTGAAATGGACTTCATCACTGGATTTCCCCAATCGCAGAAAGGTAATGATGATATTCTTGTCGTCATTGACCGGCTTTCTAAATTTGCACATTTTCTGGCCGTCAAAGAAAATATCACTGCTAGTCAGCTGGCAACCCTCTACATGTCTAGAATCATTCACTTCATGGTATTCCACTGGTAATCAGTTCAGACCATGGCAACTTATTCACTTCAAGATTCTAGGAAAGTTTCCAGGAAGCTATGGGAACTCATCTGTCATTCAGGACTGCATTTCATCCTCAGTCGCAAGGGCAAGTTGAATGTGTAAACCAAGTTCTCCAAGACAAGCTTTGAGCTTGTGTCATTTCCTTCGGCACGAAATGGGAGGAATCTCTCTTGTATGCTTAGTTATCTTATAACAATACCTATCAAGCTAGTCCGAAGTAGGCCCCCTTCGAAGTGTTATATGGACAAAAGTGTCAAACCCCTCTGAAATGGTCAGAAACTGGGGAACGTCCACTCTTCGGTCCGGATATTATCCAACATGCTGAAGAACAAGTCCGCATTATTCGCGAGAATCTAAAGACTGCTCAGTCACGTCAGAAGAGTCACTATGACCATTGATACGTCTCCAATGTACCTATAATTTTTTATTCTTCCATGCTGTTATATTATCATTCTTGGATGTTTTACAATCATTTTATAGCAACTTTATATAATTTTTTTGGACTAACCTATTGACATAGTGCCCAGTGCCAGTTGCTATTTTTTGCTTGTTTTTTACTTCCCAGAAAATCAATACCAAATGGAGTCGAAACGGAACGAAACTTTTTGGAGATTTTTTCTGGACCAGAAGGCACAAGATGGGCCAAAGAAGCACCGAGGGGTTCCCCGAGGGGGGCACAACCCACCGGGGCGCGCCTAGGGGCCCAGACGCACCCTGGTGGGTTGTGCCCACCTTGGTGGCCTCCCGCGTCGCCTCTTCGCCCTATAAATTCACAAATATTCCAAAAACCCTAGGGGAGTCGAAGAAACACAATTCCAGCCACCGCAAGTTCCAGAACCACGAGATCCGATCTAGACACCATCACGGAGGGGTTCATCATCCTCATTGGTGCCTCTCCGATGATGCGTGAGTAGCTCATTGTAGACCTACGGGTCCGTAGGTAGTAGCTAGATGGCTTCCTCTCTCTCTCTTTTGATTCTCAATACAATGGTCTCTTGGATATCTATTTGATGTAACTCTTTTCGCGGTGTGTATGTTGGGATCCGATGAACTTTGAATTTATGATCAGATCTATTTTATCCATTAAAGTTATTTGAGTTTTGATCTCTCATATGCATGATTACTTATAGCCTCGTATTTCTTCTTAAAATCTTTGGTTTAGTTAGGCCAACAAGATCGATTTTTCTTGCCATGGGAAGAGGTGCTTTCTGATGGGTTCGATCTTGCGGTGTTCTTTCCCAGTAACAGAAGGGGTAGAAAGACATGTATTGATTGTTGCTATTAAGGATAACAAGATGGCTTCTATTCCTACATGAATAGATCTTGTCTACATCTTGTCATCATTCTTATTGCATTACTCCGTTTCTCCATGAACTTAATACACTAGATGCATGCTAGATAGCGGTTGATGTGTGCAGTAATAGTAGTAGATGCAGGCAGGAGTCGGTCTACTTATCTTGGACGTGATGCCTATATAATGATCATTGCCTAGATATCTTCATAATTATTTGAAGTTCTATCAATGGCCTAGTCAACGGTCAATGTTGACCAATGATGCCATACTGATGTCATGCTAATGCAGTAAACGTATTTTTGATTTAAATGAATTATGTTAATTTCAAAATGAATTAAAACTTTAAAAATTAATATAAAATAATCCATAACTCCGATGAAAATACTTTGTACATGAAAGTTGCTCAAAAAGATGAAACGAATTCGAATATGCAGTCTGTTCGTCTGCCACACTTTCCTAGCATAGATAACATGCAACCGTCCCCCTCTGATTCGACTGTCCGAACACGTCAAACACTCGGAATACTTTCTCGGATGTTTTCCCCCTTCTCCAGTATCACCTAGTACCGTTTTAGGTCACACCTAGCACCGCTAAATGTCATGCCATGCATCCGTTTGCATTGTATTCATTGTTTCTTCCCCCTCTTCTCTCTGGTAGACTACGAGACTGATGCCCTAGCTGCCCTGATCGACTACGGTGTTGATGACCCCTCCTTCTCGACCGAGCTCCAGGCAAGCAAACCCCCCTTGATTATCCCGATATCACCTACTCTTTCCCTCTACTGCTTGCATTATAGTGTTACTGCTTCCGGATGATCCCATTCTGCTGCATAGCCTGTCCTTGTTGCTTCTGTTGTTACCTTTGTTGGGAATCTTTGCACGGAAAACAAAAAAACTTCTACACACACGCAATGATATATCCATGGAGATCCAAAGAAATGAGGGGGAGAGTTTGTCTACGTACCCTCTAGATCGTAAGCAGAAGCATTTCACAACGCGGTTGATGTAGTCGAACTTCTTAGCGATTCAACCGATCAAGTACCAAACGCACGGAACCTCTGTGTTCTTCACACGTTCAGCTCGGTGACGTTCCTCGCCTTCTTGATACAGCAAGACGTCCAGGTAGTAGATGACTTCCGTCAGCATAATGGCATGGTGAAGGTGATGGGGGGCGCGCCAGCCCCTTGTGGCTGGTGTGTTTCCCCTCTTGGCCCATAAGGCCCATATCTTTTGCCGGGGTTGCCCGGAACCCCTTCCGGTGACCCGATAAGTACTCGGTACCCCATGAAACACTTCCGGTGTCCGAATACCATCGTCCTATATATCAATCCTTACCTCTCGACCATTTCGGGACACCTCGTCATGTCCGTGATCTCATCCGGGACTCCAAACAACATTCGGTCACCAAATCACTTAACTCATATAATACTATATCGTGATCGAATGTTAAGCGTGCGGACCCTACGGGTTCGAGAACTATGTAGACATGACCGAGACACCTCTCCGGTCAGTAACCAATAGCCTAATCTGGATGCCCATATTGGCTCCTACATATTCTATGAAGATCTTTATCGGTCGAACCATTATGACAAGGTACGTAATTCCCTTTGTCCATCGGTATCTTACTTGCCCGAGATTCGATCATCGGTATCTCTATACCTAGTTCAATCTCATTACTGGCAAGTCTCTTTAATCGTTCCATAATACATCATCTTGCAACTAACTACTTAGTCACTTTGCTTGCAAGGCTTCTTATGATGTGTATTACCGAGAGGGCCTAGAGATACCTCTCCGATACTTGGAGTGACAAATCCTAATCTCGATCTATGCCAACTCAACAAACACCTTCAGAGATACCTGTAGAGCCACTTTATAATCACCCAGTTACATTGTGATGTTTGATAGCACACAAGGTATTCTTCCAGTATTAGGGAGTTGCATAATCTCATAGTCGAAGGAATATGTATTTTACATTAAGAAAGTAATAGCAATAAACTGAACGATCAATATGCTAAGCTAACTGATGGGTCTTGTCCATCACATCATTCTCCTAATGATGTGATCCAGTTATCAAATGACAACTCATGTCTATGGTTAGGAAACCTTAACCATGTTTGATCAACGAGCTAGTCTAGTAGAGGCTCACTAGGGACATGATATTTGCTTATGTATCCACACATGTATTTAAGTTTCTGGTCAATACAATTCTAGCATGAATAATAAACTTTTATCATGATTGAGGAAATGTAATAATAACTATTTTATTATTGGCTCTAGTGTTGGGTGATACGTCTCCAACGTATCTACTTTTCCAAACACTTTTGCCCTTGTTTTGGACTCTGACTTGCATGATTTGAATGAAACTAACCCGGACTGACGATGTTTTCAGCAGAACTGCCATGATGTTGTTTTATGTGTAGAAAAGAAAAAAGTTCTCGGAATGTCCTGAAAATCCACGGAGGCACTTTTTGGAATTAATAAGAATTTCTGGGCGAAAGAAATACACCAGGGGGCCCAGGGCATGTCCACGAGACAGGGCCCCCCACTGTGGGGCGCGCCCCCCTATCTCATGGGTCCCCTGGACCTCCACTGACCTCAACTCCAACTCCATATATTCACGTTCGGGGAGAAAAAAATCAGAGAGAAAGTTTCATCGCGTTTTACGACATGGAGCCGCCGACAAGCCCTAATCTCTATCGGGAGGGCTGATCTGGAATCTGTTCGGCGCTCCGGAGAGGGGAATTCGTCACCGTCGTCATCATCAACCATCCTCCATCACCAATTTCATGATGCTCACCGCCGTGCGTGTGACGCCCCAAGACCGACGATCCAGAAGACTTCCATATTTTTGTGACCTCTGTGTGTTTTTATTTGTGCTTGCTCTATTTATTTTTGCATTGCATCATGTCATTATGCCAGCATGTCATTTAATTTTTAAAACCTCAACTAAATAAATTGCATAGATCTTTTGATCTATTTAAATCGAGGGATTTCACATGGTGATTTCTCTTTATAACATATCCTCCTAATATTTATGGAGCTATTATAAATATTCCATTAGTTTGGAATTTACCACAACACACGTGCATGTTAAATCCCTTGGCCTTTTTCTTCTTCATGTTTTGACTCTCTAACCTCGTCTATAATTCTTTCTTTATCTATCGGAGCCCCACCAAAATTCTTAACATTTTTGGACCTTCCCAACCCTCACTCCCTATTCAAACCATTTGAATTTAAATCAAATGAGTTTGAATTTAAACTTTCGGTCATGCCCACTTCTATTTTTCCTGGTTCAAGCTCATTTTTGTGAGCCCGGGAAAATTATCCGCATGCCAAAGTCCCTTCTCTAACCTTTTTCCTTTCTCTCTTTTGTTTCTTCCTATTCTTTTACTGTTCTGGAAAAATAAGAGAGAGAGAGAGAAGAGAGCCCAGCAGCCTAGCCAGGCCTCCAGCCAGGCCTCTGGCCACTTCCTTCTCTACCGGGCCGGCCTCTAAGGCCCAGCCGCGCCCCGCTGTTAACCCTAGCCCGACCATCGCTCGATCCCCATCTCTCGCTTCATTCTCCTCCTGCGCCGCCACACACCCATCGCCCGATCCCCATCTCCCTCTCGTCTCCTCCCTCGTGCTGCCTCCCACAGAGAAAGAGAGAGGAGCAAAGCCTCACGCCCGACCCCCTCGTCGAGGTCATGGCCGCAGCCGCGCCTTCTTGCCTCTGCGCCTTGCTCCCTCCTGCCGCCAAGCGCCTCCCCTTCTCCTGCTCCTCCGCGATGCCCTGCTGCCGGCCAAGTCCCGGCCTCCAACGCCAGGATCAGCCCCGAGCTGTTGCGCCGCTCCGACGACCCCATCATCGCGCCATCCCCGACCTCTTACCGGCAGAATCCTCTCCGTCGTCGTGGTTCCCGGGGCCCGGACCTCCCCTGCTTCGCCAAGTTCGCCGCTGCTGAGCCCCTACCTCGGCCTCGCACCCCGCGTCTCCCTCCTGCAGCTCCGCAAGCCACTAGGAGGCGTGCTCCTCATGATGCACAGGAGATCCTACAGTCTCGCCGATTGCCTCCCCGCCACCTTCGCGCCCGGATCCATCCAGATCGAGCCGGCCCGCCACCACCATCGTGCCTTCCGACGTCGTCCAGACGTCGTGCCCCTGCCGCCGTGTTGACTCCTCAAGCTGTCCCTGTCGGCCTCGGCTTCAAGACCTTGCTGCCCCTTTTGTTGTTGCCAATTTCCTCGATTGAGGGACCCCAAGACCGCCAAGTCCCTGCTTCGCGCCCCTGTTGCTATTGACACCAAGTCCAACCGTCACCGAGCGTGGAATTGCCATGTACAACTAATGACACCCGTGGATTTCACCGAGTACCTCTACCGATGACCGAGACCCTGGTTTCGACAAGTTCCTCTACCGACGACCGAGACCCTGGTTTGGACAAGTTCCTCACGGCGACCCTGAACATCTACGGGATATGTACAACTTTGAACCGTGTACCACGACGAACATGTACGGCTACACGACGACCCACCAAGACCCTGAACAACTACCGCAGCCACCGTGTACCACTACTTCCACTACCGTCACGAGAACGACTACTTCCACTACCGTCGCTACGTGAACAACTACTTCCCACGACGACCCGTGAACGACTACTTCCTCTACATCGTATCGAACCCGCACTACTTCCACTACCGTCACGAGAACGACTACTTCCACTACCGTCGCCACGTGAACAACTAATTCCCACGACGACCCATGAACGACTACTTCCTCTACATCGTACCGAACCCGAACCGCTCCGAAAATGCATGCTTCAAAGGTATAATCCTGAGATGATCAACCGTGGACCAAATGCATGTGTTGTATGAGATGCTCGTGTTTCCACCGTGCCCGTTTGTTTCATGCACGTTCCTCCTCGTTTGCCATGTCGTCGACTCGTGGGAATCAGGTAACCGGGATCACCCCAACATCTTTTGCATGTTCCGCACATCCACACCTTCTTTTGCACCGGTATCTTCATGGGTTATCGGAACTGATATGTTGCTGTGGCACCATTTTCGGATTCATTGCCGTGGAACCTCTTCTTTCCACCAGGTGACATAATGCTTCATATCATGCTCATGTCAACATTTTTCTCAAAATCGCATAAAACTTGCATATGTCATCCGCATCATGATAACAACATTTAAAATGTTTAAAATTGTTGTTTGCATTGAATTGCTAAATGACATGGGGATTTCCTGGAATTATCGTTTGTTGTTTCCGGCCTCATTTAAACTTTCCTGAATAGTTAGTTTACTTATGCTTCACCTCTTGCCATGTTAACCAACATGTAATATTGTTGTGTTCCTAAATGAGAGAGAACTAAATAATTGATGTGGTGTTTCGTCAATATGCAACTCGTTGCATATTGAGCTCCACTTAACTTGTAGTGTTGTTTGTGCATATTGCCATGCCATGCCTCATTAAACCGGACATGCATCATACTTGTTTGTGCATCATTACATGTTTATGCTTGTGTGTTTATCATGTTGTTTGCTTCTTTCCGGTTTGCTTCTCTTGTTAGCTTCGGTTTTGTTCCGAAGTTGTGAGGATTCGTTCGACTACGTTCGTTTGTCTTCTTCATGGACTCGTTCTTCTTCCTTGCGGGATCTCAGGCAAGATGACCATTACCCTTGATATCACTTCTATCTTTGCTTGCTAGTTGCTTCGTTCTATCGCTATGCTGCGCTACCTATCATTTTGTTCTACCAAGCCTCCCAAATTGCCATGTCAGCCTCTAACTTTTTCACCCTTCCTAGCAAAACGTTGTTTGGCTATGTTACCGCTTTGCTCAGCCCCTCTTATAGCATTGTTAGTTGCAGGTGAAGTTGAAGATTGCTCCATGTTGGACCGGATTATGTTGGGATATCACAATATCTCTTATTTAATTAATGCATCTATATACTTGGTAAAGGGTGGAAGGCTCGGCCTTATGCCTGGTGTTTTGTTCCACTCTTGCCACCCTAGTTTCCGTCATACCGGTGTTATGTTCCTTGATTTTGCGTTCCTTACGTGGTTGAGTGATTTATGGGACCCCCTTGAAAGTTTGCTTTGAATAAAACACCTCCAGCAAGGCCCAACCTTGGTTTTAACATTTGCCACCTAAGCCTTTTTCCCTTGGGTTCTCCAAACTCAAGGG
>NC_041381.1:345104572-345123876 GCF_002162155.2 Triticum dicoccoides
CCCCGGACCAGTGCTCCTCTGAGTGTTGGTCCAAACTAGAGCACCATGCGGGACCGTCCCTTGGCAACTTGGGTTATGTTGTACTCGTACGCTTAGCTTATCCGGTGTGCCCTGAGAACGAGATATGTGCAACTCCTATCGGGATTTGTCGGCACATCCAGGTGGTCTTGCTGGTCTTGTTTTACCATTGTCGAAATGTGTTGTAAACCGAGATTCCGAGACTGATCGGGTCTTCCTGGGAGAAGGAATATCCTTCGTTGACCATGAGAGCTTGTGATGGGCTAAGTTGGGACACCCCTGCAGGGTATAAACTTTCGAGAGCCGTCCCCGCGGTTATGTGGCAGATGGGAATTTGTTAACGTCTGGTTGTAGATAACTTGACACTTGACTTAATTAAAATGCATCAATCGCGTGTGTAGCCGTGATGGTCTCTTTTCGGCGGAGTCCAGGAAGTGAACACGGTCTTTATGTTATGATTGAACATAAGTAGTTTCAGGATCACTTCTTGATCACTTCTAGCTTCTCGACCGTTCTGTTGCTTCTCTTCTCGCTCTTATTTGCGTATGTTAGCCACCATATTTGCTTAGTGCTTGCTGCAACTCCACCTCATTACCACTTCCTACCGATAAGCTTAAATAGTCTTGATCTCGCGGGTTTTGAGATTGCTGAGTCCTCGTGACTCACCAGATACTATCACAACAGTTGCAGGTGCCGATGATACCAGTGCAGGTGATGCAACCGAGCTTATATGGGAGCTCAACGAAGGTCTTGGTCGTTGTTATGTTTCGTTTCATGTTGATTAGTACTGGAGCCCAGTTGGGACGATCGGGGATCTAGCAGTTGGGTTATCTTCTTTTCTTTTGGATTTGTCCATAGTCGGACTATGTGTGTACTCTGATTGATGTATGATTTATTTAGGCACTTGTGTGAAGTGGCGATTGTAAGCCAACTCTTTATCCCAGTCTTGTTCATTACATGGGATTGTGTGAAGATGACCCTTCTTGCGACAAAACCACCATGCGGTTATGCCTCTAAGTCGTGCTTCGACACGTGGGAGATATAGCCGCATCTGGGTGTTACAAGTTGGTAATCAGAGCCATCGCCGACTTAGGAGCCCCCTGCTTGATCGAATCGCTGGCGTTGTTGAGTCTAGAACAAAATGTTGAGTCCTAGGATTATATATATCGGAGAATAGGATTCTTTTTACTCCTCAGTCCCTTCGTCGCTCTGGTGAGGTCTCCTGACGTAGATGTTTTATTTTTCCTCTCCTCAAATTTCACTAAATTGTTTTTAGGATCACGCGGGTATCTTGGGATCGTTCCGATATTCTTATGACGAGAACATTGTTCTTGGTGCCTCCTGACATTTAGGGGTTGTGGCAGTGTCCCGGGGAGTTGAGCTCCGAGGTGTTGTCGTCATAATTTTATCATTGCAGTTCTGGAATACCTGAGTTTCGCCGACATTGAAAATCTCTTTTATGCAGTTAGTGGTAAGCTAACCTCGATGTCACCCAGTACTGGGGAGTTCGGGAGTATTGCCATAGCTCGTATAACGGATGCTTTTCGAAGGATGAGGTACACGATTTCTGAAGGTTTCTTGATTATGTGTTGACGGATGGGTACAACTTGGATGTAGGAATTGTTAGTTTTGGGTGAGATATATATTGCTTCCCCTGTATCCCCAACACCAGATTGCATAACCAGAAAGTTTCGGGAGTTTTATAGGTGGGAATCAAGTAGCTCTAGTTTTTTCTTTCCGACAGATGCATGATATGAGATTGGGGTTCGATGTCTAATGGTCCGCCTATCCACGGTCGTTTTTACAGTGGTCTCGTTGTGTCTTAAAGAATCCTTGGCTATGCCGATTCGGGGACGCTTCGTATGTCATGTGCACTGCCTTGTACATGATGGTGCTGTATGATCGAGCCCGTGTGGGCCCCACCATGAAAACCTCAGACGAAATCTCTATCATATGTTTGCTCGGCTTATTCTGCAAGCCAAATCCTTTGTTTTGTTTTGTTTGTGGTATTTGAGTTGCTTCGATGTCAAGTGTTGAATCCATACCTTTCCTATACGGTGTTCTCATATTGCTATGTGAATACTAATCCTTCTTGATCATTGAGATTGCCATCCCAATTCTACTTCCAAACGGTGTGCTTCTTTTCAAGTGGATCCGATCATTTCCACATTCACAAGATCAATTCTAAGTTTTCTCAACGGTGTTTGTTTCATCCGTCCCAAGTTGTCTTTGTTTTCCCACCCTCCCACCCTTTTCTTCAAGGACTCATATATGTTAATCATGTATCCCTTTTATTTGTGAGAAGTCTCTTCATTCGTTTCTTTCAATGTTCTTATCCGGTGATTCTCAAGAAGATACTAACGGAGCTACAAGTTTATTATTCTTCGTTCTCTTTTCTTCTCTGGTGGATTAATTTCAAGCTTTGGTGTTGATTATATCTCTTCCTTTTGTTTCACATATCTTCCCATGTGAATTTCTTATCCAAGGCTCTCTTATTTATTCACCTTGCCCAGTTCATATCTGGAGTGCTCAAGATATCTCAGAAGATTCGTGTTTTCCATTCTTAATATGTTCAATCTATTTGGAGATTATTATCTCATTCAAGTCATTTAATTCAACCGGTGCAATCCCCCCTTTCAATCAATCGTTCAACGGTGTAACTTTGAGTGGGCCCTAACCCACAGGTCTTTTTCCAGGTTCTTACCTGACTCTTCTAACTTTCCAGGAGTCATTCCCAAATTCTTTTTGAAGTTTGACGTAAGAATGAATTTCATCAGTCAGATGTTTTCCAAGATCAATTTCAAATTATTTTCATTGTTGGCTCAACCTCTTTGTTTTTCATTCTCCCGGAGTATCTCAACAATCCATGGGGGTGTTTCTCGTCGTCATTCACGTTTTTTGAAGACCGAAGAAGAGTTCCTCTTAAATCCTTACCCGTTCTTCCAAAGATGCGTAGTTCAAGCTTGATGCCATCCTCATAATTGTTTTTTATTGTGCCAATTCTTTTCTTACCATCCGGAGCATTTTATGAGTTGTTTCCATTTCTTTCCTCCGAAGGCCATCATGTCATAATTCTTCATTCTCAGCGTGTAGCTATCGTTCTCCAAATCTTACCGGTGCATCGTTCAAATACCCTCTAATCAGTTCATGATCTCTTCGTTCTCATGTATCTAAATCCCCTCAAGTATCTTCATTCGTTTTCCAATTCTTCCCGATGAATTGTGCCTTTGCTACTTTCATTTTTAATTCTTACGATGGTTCTTTCAACATTCCTCTCCTGTTGTTATCATATCAATTAATTCGTTCTTTCCGAATCCTACCGGTGGTTTGTTCAAGTTTTCCCAAGTTTGCGCTATATCTCTCTTAATCCTTTCTACGAGAATAAGTAGTATGTCAAATCCGTTGTTTGTCATCAATTTAAATTGGTGAAGGATAGGCATAACATAATTCTTATTATTGTTTCATCCAAGTGATCTAGTTTCTTCTTTCCAGAGTTGTTCATCATGTCACATTTCTCGGTTTGAGATACTTCATCTTTTCTTTTCCGGAGTTCCAAGTTTCCGCATTATCTCGTCGCGAAGCTCCATCTAAATCATCGCAAGGCTTCACCTTGTGTTTTCAACTTCTCTTTCTTTTTATCATCCTTTTATTACCAGAGTTCTTCATGGAGGCTCTACATGGTGGTTCGTCAAGGATTCCTTTCATCCTTCAATTGTTCTTCAAGATTTCTCTCGAAGTTAAGATCCGCCAAGCTATACTCTAAAATAAACATGGTGCTTAACACATGTTTTGTTTTGAGGAGTTCAAGCATTCTTCTTCTTGCATTCCAAAGTGCAATTCTTTCTACCTTATCTTTTGAGATGGTGTTATATCATTCTTGACAATTTCCATTCATGTTTCGCGATTCACATGTTGTCAAGAATGAGGTATTTTAAATCCATTAATCTCTTTGTTGGAGTTATATTGTGTCATATTTCACCTTAAGCCTTCCCTAAGGAATGTTGCTATTGTGGTGATTATCAATGGTCCAATTTATATCTCTATCATCTTGGTGAAAGAAGTTTTTCATCTCGTCGGTGTTATCAATTATATTATTTGTTTCCGTAGTGGTAGAATTTCGCCTGAATTTTGAGAACTTTTCCATAAGCCCACTACAAGCTTATTCGTTTCGTTGTTGGTTTTCCAACAACTTTGTTATAACCTTCTTGGAAGGGTGCTTTCCAAGCTCATTTGTGGCGGAAGTTGGCATTTTCTTCTTCATTCTGTTATTCCAATGATCTATCTTCTATTCTTTCTTCAGGAGGCATTGTGATGTTGCTCTCTTCGTCCCATCGTCTCGTTTTGCCAAGATCATGTCCTTTTATTGCTTATCCATTTAACCGGAGTGTTGTGTCTACCATTCCTCTTTTAACCGGAGTCTCATCCAAGTGCTTCCATTTTGCCAAGTTCATATTCTATTCCTTCCATTTCCAACCGGAGTGTTGTCGTAATTGTTCTTATCATTCCTTGTACATTTCGTTTCAACCGGAGTGCTTGCATGTACTTCTTGTCCATTGTAACCCTTTTCTTATGTCTTTCAACCTGCAAGGTTCTTGAAATATTCCTTGTTTCTCTTTGCTAACGGAGTGTTTGCAATCTTGTTCATCTCCATTGTACTCTTTCTTTCAATTTGTTCAACCTCTCAAGGTTCTTTGGTTTCACTCATTTATCGAAGAAGCAACTTAGTTTTACCTCTTCTCTTCCTCTTCCGTTTCTCTCCGGTGCCATCCTAGATCTCGGGACGAGATCTCTAGTAAGTGGAGGAGTGTTGTGACGCCCCAAGACCGACGATCCAGAAGACTTCCATATTTTTGTGACCTCCGTGGGTTTTTATTTGTGCTTGCTCTACTTATTTTTGCATTGCATCATGTCATCATGACAGCATGTCATTTAATTTTTAAAACCTCAACTAAATAATTTGCATAGATCTTTTGATCTATTTAAATCGAGAGATTTCACATGGTGATTTCTCTTTATAACATATCCTCATAATATTTATGGAGCTATTATAAATATTCCATCAGTTTGGAATTTACCACAACACACGTGCATGTTAAATCCCTTGGCCTTTTTCTTCTTCATGTTTTGACTCTCTAACCTCGTCTATAATTCTTTCTTTATCTATCGAAGCCCCACCAAAATTCTTAACATTTCTGGACCTTCCCAACCCTCACTTCCTATTCAAACCATTTGAATTTAAATCAAATGAGTTTGAATTTAAACTTTCGGTCATGCCCACTTCTATTTTTCCTGGTTCAAGCTCATTTTTGTGAGCCTCGGATAATTATCCGCATGCCAAAGTCCCTACTCTAACCTTTTTCCTTTCTCTCTTTTCTTTCTTCCTATTCTTTTAATGTTTTGGAAAAATAAGAGAGAGGGAGAAGAGAGCCCAGCAGCCCAGCCAGGCCTCTGGCCACTTCCTTCTCTACCGGGCCGGCCTCTAAGGCCCAGCCGCGCCCCGCTGTTAACCCTAGCCCGACCATCGCTCGATCCCCATCTCTCCCTTCGTTCTCCTCCTGCGCCGCCACACACCCATCGCCCGATCCCCATCTCCCTCTCGTCTCCTCCCTCGCGCTGCCTCCCACAAAGAAAGAGAGAGGAGCAGAGCCTCGCGCCCGACCCCCTCGTCGAGGCCATGGCCGCCGCCGCGCCTTCTTGCCTCTGCACCTTTCTCCCTCCTGCGCCAAGCGCCTCCCCTTCTCCTACTCCTCCATGATGCCCTGCTGCCGGCCAAGTCCCGGCCTCCAACGCCAGGATCAGCCCCGAGCTGTTGCGCCGCTCCGATGACCCCATCATCGCGCCGTCCCCGACCTCTTACCGGCAGAATCCTCTCCGTCGCCGTGGTTCCCGGTGCCCCGGACCTCCCCTGCTTCGCCAAGTTCACCGCTGCTGAGCCCCTATGTCAGGACCCCGACTCGATGTCACATCGATCTAGCCGGTAACACCTCATATCACTTTGCGGCCTCACGCACGGTATCAACACGGGTGTCGCCTTACCTTTGCCCGGGACCGTTTGCGCCTTTTGGCTCACGTATATGATAGTGTCACTAGCATCCATATGATAAGGAGCCCGGGCTGACATGACTAGTCGTAAACCCAAAGTGGCACAGACTTACAGGGACAGGCATCCATGACCCAGCTTCGAACGTGTCGGTCATCAGCAAGTGGGTCCGGGCTGTAGCACTGGGCTAGCAGGACTCCGGTAAACCGGGCTGTAGCGGGCTAACAGGACTCCGGTACTCAAAGCGTGACATTTCCCCGAAGGGACAGACACAGGAACGAAGAAGGACACATGTCGGCCAGCCTAAGTGTTCCAGAGCAGTAGCAAGCTACCATGGCTCAGCGGTAACACTAGGAGACATTTCCCGGTAAGAGAGGCTACTAAAGATAAACAACTAGATAGTCAGATCCCACACATACCAAGCATTTCAATCATACACACAATATGCTCGATATGTGCAAATACAACGAAGCATCACAACATGACTCTACGACACAAGTACTTTATTTAAGGCTCAGGGAGCCATACATAACATACACGAAGGTACGGGTCTCACGACCCAACATACAAGGCATACAGTCATACAAACCAGCAGCGGAAGTAACTTGTCTGGGTACAGACAACTAGTAAAATAAAAGAGGCTTGGGAAGCCTAGCTATACTACAAGGTCCTTCACAAGCTCAGGGTCACCACCTAGGTCTTTAGCCTACTCGTTGATGTCAACGTCTACATAGAACCCATCAGAAGGGGTTGCAGCGTCTTCTGTAAAAATGTAGATTATAGCAACATGAGTACAAAGGTACTCAGCAAGACTTACATCAGATCCTACATGCATGCATATTATCAAGAAGGGTTGGTGGAGTTATTGCAGCAAGCCAGCTTTGACTCTTGGCTAGACTATCCTACGATACTCCAACTTGAAATGGTTTTGCGCACACGAGTCCACTACTCACCACTTCAATACACTACCGAGGATCCACCTCCGTCTTCCTACGGAAGAGCCATCCTCGGCACTCACACTTATCTTGAGGCTTTTAGCAGTTTCCATTTACTTGTCTATGAACTGTATAGGCAACCAAGTAGTCCTTTACCGCGGACGCGGCTATTCGAATAGATTATGATAACCCTGCAGGGGTGTACTTCTTCATACATGTTTCCACCACTTAGCGTCTGCACACGATATGTGCTCGGCAGACTTCAAGCGAAAGCCGACGTGGGTGTAGACCACGACCTACCTAAACACTTAAGCCTCTAGTCCAGGTTTATCGCCTATTCAGGTTCCATCCGCAGGGAGTCCGGCCGAGGTTTCCCATACGGCCCTGAACGATGTGAACAGGGTTCCCGAGATACCTAACGGGTATTCGGTACACTCGGCCACATACCTACCGCATCACAGCCCACCCCTACGGTCAGCGCTGTCCACGGCCTCCAGTAGGCTACAAACACCAGAAACTACTTGCAACTCCTGGACAGAGAGCTAGGGTGAATAAGAAGTCGAGCGGGGTCATATTTCAGGGCCCAATGCATGGTAGTAGCTGTATCTTAAATCACACATACAGATCTCAGTGCTTAAGGTCGGCTTCAATGAAACAACCCACCATGTACTCCTACATGGCCTCTCATCGATACCTTTACCAAATCGTGTTCACCACACCACTCTCATTTCCGACATAATCATTTCACTCTAGCCATCACCCAGATGAACCAGACCTGATACGACTCTAAGCATAGCAGGCATAGCAAGGTAGGAACAACACATACATATGGCTCAATCAACTCCTACACATGCTAGTGGGTTTCATCTAGTTACTGTGGCAATGACAGGTCATGCAGAGGAAATGGGTTCAACTACCGTAGCACACAGCAGTTTGAACCGCGTTGTCTTAATGCAGTAAAAGAGAGCAGGAGCGAGAACATGGGATTGTATCGATATGATCAAATGGTTGGTTGCTTGCCTGATGGTTCCATGCACTGATACGGTTCTTCGTTAGGGTAATCACGGTACTCCTCGGAGGCAGAACCTGTCGCAAAGGACACCGACACACAACCATCACCAAACAATGTGCAACAATATGATGCATGCATGAAACATGGCAATATGAGTGTGTTGGGCTAATGCAACTAAAACCAGAAGGGTTTGAACAAATTTGAATCGAGGATTCAAATTTCAAATTCAAATATGGCCTTTTAAAGTGCTTTTCCTTGTTCTGCTTAAAACATCAATTTAACTTGTTTGATCATGCATGAAAATAGTACAGATGGATAGCTTGGATTTTTCTAATCATTTTTCATATATAATTTGTCCAATTTGGAGTTACAGAATAAAAGTTATGAATTTTTAAAGTTTAAATAATATTCTGGAATTCCTGATTTAAATTAAATCCAGAAATATAAATATTGCGCCAGCATGACGTCAGCATGACGTCAGTGGTCAACTGTGGCTGGCTGGAGTCAAACCTGACGTGTGGGGTCCACACGTCAGTGACTGGGGGGTTAAACAGGGTTAGTTTAATCCTAATTAGGGGTTAGTGGCGCTGGGGCCCACTGGTCAGTGTCAAGGGGTTAACTAACAGTGGTTAGCGCTAATCCTAATTAGCTACAGGGCTGGGCCCACCTGTCAGGGACTCAGGGGGGTCCTGCCGTGGTCAAAGTGGGTCAAACCCACCGGCGACATGACGCCGGCGAGGCCCGAGACGGCGGCGCGATGCGGAATCGCGCTACAGGGCACGGGCGAGGCCGTGCTTGGGCTCGTTGGAGAGCTCTTGCTCCCGCGCGTCGAACGGTGGTGGTGGCCGAGCTTGAGGTGGCCGGAGTCGACGGCGGCGAGCTCGGCTGCGGCCGCCGGGGTTCGGTCGTGCACGGAAACGGGGTTGGAGCTCGAAGGCGAGCGAAGCGAGGCGCTAGGGATGCTCTATGGAGCCTTACGAACTCGTTGGACTCGCCGGGGTGACCAAATGGTCACCGGAGCTGCGTCGACGGCGAGCTCGGCGACGGCGGAAGTTCGGCCGTGGTGGGGAGGAGGCTACGGTGAGGGAACGAGGGGGAGAAGAGGGGGAAACGGTGGCGTAGCTCACCGCGGTTGCAGTGGGCGTCGAAGCGGGCTCGGGGACGCGCTGGAGACGGCGAATCGACGGCGACGGTGGTCGGAGCCCGAGGAGGGGAACGGCGACGTGGCGGCGATGCAGGGCTTCCGGAGACCCGTGGAGCGGTGGGGAGGAAGAGGAGGTCGAGGCGGAGCCGCTGAGCTAGTCGGGGGAGCGAGGGGTGGCCGGAGACGGCTGCTATGGCGAACGGCGGCGACGGTGGTGTTCGGCCGTGTGAGAGAGAGAGCGAGGGAGAGGAGGGGAGAGCCGAGGGAGAGTGAGAGAGAGCAGGGGGGAGGCGTGGCGTCGTCCGGGGCATCGAGCGAGGAGGGGAGGGCAGGCAGGCAGGGAGAGAGGTGGCGTGGCGCGGTGGCGCGCGCGCGCGCCGGCCACACTCCCCTCCCTCTGTCGAGGACGAAGACGACAGAGGAGGGAGGCGGGCTGGGCCGCCTGCTGGCTGGGCCGGCCAGCTGGCTAGGCCGCACAGGGAGGAGCCCAGGTAAGTTTCTCCCTTTATTTATTTTTCTGTTTTCTAATTTCTGACATTTGTTTTGATTTAAATAATATATTAAATCATTTATTTAACTTATGCCAATTTTTGCAGGAGCTAGATATATTATTCCAAAGCTCCTTTATAATTGGCATAATATTTGGGCATATATTAATATATATAATTAATATATTTCCAATGCAAATATTTATGCATTAATTCCAAATGCCCAAAATAAATACCTATGAGCTCTTAAAAATATTGGTTTGATTTTTATCTCTGCCCAATATTTTCAGAGAGCAACATGAGCATTTTCTTGGACCCTTTTGGAGAAATTTTTTATTTGGGTCATTTTCAAAATGATTCTGAGGGTTTCACAGATCCCCATTTCAAGTTAAATGGAAAAATTTAAACATGATGCACACACTCTGATGCATGACTAGCTAGGGTGTGACAACTCACCCCCACTCAAAAGAATCTCGTCCCGAGATTTGGGTTCCTCCGGGAAGAAGGCGGGATACTCAAGTCGAAGACGATCTTCCCTTTCCCAAGTTGCTTCATCCTCAGAATGATGAGACCACTGAACTTTGAGGAACTTGATGTTCTGACGTCGAGTGGTACGCTCGGCCGGATCGAGGATACGAATGGGGTACTCTCGATATGTAAGATTATCTTGGAGATCAAGTGTTTCGTGGTCCACTTCACGGATAGGATCCGAGAAGCAACGCCTGAGTTGAGAAACGTGGAAGACATCGTGGACTCTGGAGAGATGCGGAGGTAGTTCCAACTGGTAGGCAACTTCTCCTCGTTTGGCGAGAATGCGAAAAGGTCCAATGTAACGAGGAGCCAATTTGCCTTTGATACCGAAACGATGGGTTCCCTTCAGAGGGGTGACCCGAAGATAAGCCTTCTCGTCAACCTCGAAGGTCATAGCCTTATGTTTTCGGTCATATTGACTCTTTTGACGAGATTGGGCTGTTTTCAACTTTTCACGAACGATGTGAACTTGTTCTTCTGCTTCCTGAATCATGTCCGGGCCAAAGAATTGTCTTTCCCCGGTCTCTGACCAGTTAAGGGGTGTTCGACACCGTCGTCCATAGAGAACTTCAAAAGGGGCTTTACCCAAGCTAGATTGATAGCTGTTGTTGTAAGCGAATTCGGCAAATGGAAGGCACTTCTCCCAGTCCATTCCGAATGAGATAACAGAGGCTCGAAGCATGTCTTCTAGAATTTGGTTGACGCGTTCCACTTGACCACTCGACTGAGGGTGGAAGGCGGTGCTAAAGGAGAGACGGGTTCCCATAGCATTTTGGAAACTTTCCCAAAATCGAGAGGTGAAAAGACTTCCTCGATCCGAGTTAATTTACAAAGGAACACCATGGAGGGACACTATTCGGGAGATGTATAAGTCTGCCAGCTGACTAGCGGTTATACTCTCTCGAACAGGTAGGAAATGGGCTACTTTGGAAAGACGATCGACCACGACAAAAATAGCATTATTCCCTCTCTTGGTCCTGGGAAAACCGGTAATGAAATCCATACCAATTTTATCCCATTTCCATTCAGGAATAGCTAGGGGTTGAAGGGTGCCAGCAGGCCGTTGATGCTCTGCTTTTACACGACGACAGACGTCGCAATTAGCAATATACTGAGCAATTTCTCTCTTCATCCTAGTCCACCAGAACCTCTGGCGTAGGTCCTGATACATCTTAGTACTACTGGGATGAATAGTGAGAGGAGATTCATGAGCCTCCTTAAGGATCAACTGCCGTAGATGCTGGTTCTTGGGAACTAGACGGTTCTCAAAGTACACAACACCATGATCATTTGCGGAGAAACAACTAGCACCTCTGCTAGCAATGTTCTCCTTGATCTTAGCTATTCCCTTATCTCGCTTCTGGGCAGCAATGATTTGATCCGTAAGAGTAGGTTTCGCCACCAAGGTGGAAAGAAATCCTTGAGGAACAATGTGAAGGTTAAGCTTACGAAATTCCTCATGGAGAAGCGGTTGACTTTGTTGTAACATCAGATTGTTACAATAAGATTTACGACTTAGCGCATCAGCCATGACGTTGGCTTTCCCTGGGGTGTAGGTTATTCCTAAGTCGAAGTTTGTGATCAATTCAACCCAACGTCTTTGCCTGAGATTCAGATCCGGTTGGGTGAAGATGTACTTCAGGCTTTGGTGATCAGTGAATATTTCGCAACGATTACCGAGGAGGTAATGTCGCCAGGTCTTAAGTGCATAGACTACGGCTGCAAGCTCTAGATCATGAGTAGGATAATTCTCCTCATGTGGGTGCAATTGCCGTGAAGCGTAGGCAATTACGTGTCGATCTTGCATGAGAATGCAACCTAGTCCTTGTCGCGAGGCGTCGCAGTAGATAACAAAGTCCTTGGAAAAGTCTGGCGGTACCAGTACGGGAGCAGAAGTCAGGCGTCTTTTCAGTTCCTGAAAGCTGTGCTCACATTGTGGAGTCCACTCGAACTTCTTATCTTTCTTGAGGAGTTCGGTTAGAGGTTTAGCAACTTTGGAGAAGTTCTCGACAAAGCGACGACAATAGCTCGCTAAGCCCAGAAAACTCCGAACTTGCTTGACCGATTCAGGTGGAGTCCAATTAAGGACGGCTTGAACTCGCTCAGGGTTAACAGCAATTCCTTTACCAGATATTACATGACCCAGATAGGTCACTTCTGGCAACCAGAATTCACATTTAGAAAATTTGGCATAAAGGCGATGCTCTCGAAGTTTCTTCAACACTAGCCTTAGATGTTCGGCATGTTCTTCCTCGTTTTTGGAGTAGATGAGTATATCATCGAGGTAAACTACAACGAATTTATCCAAATACTCCATGAAGATTGAGTTCATTAACCGAGAAAAGGTGGCTGGAGCGTTGGTTAAACCGAAGGACATGACGGTGTACTCGTATTGGCCATAACGAGTAACAAAGGCCGTTTTAGGAATGTCCCCGTTTCTGATTTTGATTTGATGGTAGCCCAACCTCAAATCCATCTTGGAGAAGACTGAGGATCCAGCGAGCTGATCGTACAGGTCGTTGATCCTGGGAAGCGGATATTTGTTCTTGATTGTGACCAAATTGACAGGTCGGTAATCTACAACCATTCGGTCCGTACCATCCTTCTTCTTGACGAAAAGGACGGGGCAAGCCCACGGAGATGAGCTAGGTCGGATGAAACCCTTTTTCAAGGACTCATCGAGTTGTTTCTTAAGCTCGGCTAGTTCTAAGGGTGCCATCTTATAAGGTCTTCTAGCAATCGGAACGGTTCCTGGAATGAGGTCTATTACAAACTCAACATCCCTGTCAGGTGGAACACCTGGCAATTCCTCTGGAAAGACATCCGGGAAGTCACGGACTACCGGAACGTCCTCAAGGTCTGGCAAAGGGCTGGCGTTAAGAGAATATAATTTTCGCTTGGCTATTCGGGTCAAGACATTGACTATCTTCCCCGAAGGATGGGTGAGTTGAACAGTCCTAGAGAAGCAATCAATTTTGGCATGATGAGCTGACATCCAGTCCATACCCAAAATGATATTAATATCTGAAAATTTAAGGGCTATCAACGATGCAAGGAAAACAAGTCTATCGACTTGGATTTCATTTCCATAACTTACCCTAGAGGTCTGCCATCTAGACCCGGAGTAGAAATTTCCATAGTGGATGGCATGTCACAGAATGCAACGTTATGCAAACGAGCATAGTTCTCGGATATAAATGAATGAGAGGCTCCTGTATCGAAAAGAACAGATGCCGGGTGGCAGTTAACAAGAAGCGTACCGAGAACGACGTTGGGATCCTCTTGAGCTTCTTCGGCAGAGATACAGTTGACATGGCCACGTGAAGCGGTGACCGGCTTGGCGTGGAATATTTTTCCTGTCGGCTTGCCACGGCCAACAGCTTTAGCAGATTGATTGGGGTTGGTCTGGGGACACTCACGCATATAGTGACCAGATTCCCCACACTTGAAACAAGTCACGGAACTGGTACATGGAGGAGCATTGTTAGTTGGACCCCCATAGGGCTTGGCCGGTGCAGACTGTTGAACAGGGCGAGGCGCCTGGAAAGATGGCCTCGGTGTGAACCTGGGTGGCAGGGCGGTGTTGGGCACCCACACGCGGCGCTTCTGAGGACCAGCACCGGATGAGGAACCCATGTCACGGCCATGCTTGCGTGTTGCGTCATAGTCAGTCTGACCAGTTTCAGCACTGATGGCTTTGTTGACAAGTTTCTGAAAAGATGTGCACTCATGCAGACGGAGGTCGCGGCGAAGCTCAGGACTAAGGCCCTTACGGAACCTTGCTTGCTTCTTGGCGTCGGTAGAAACTTCCTCGGTTGCATATCGTGCGAGATTACCAAACTCCCTGCTGTAAACATCCACAGAAAGTCGGCCTTGGGTGAAACTGCAAAATTCTTCACGTTTACGGTCCATGAGACCCTCCGGAATGTGATGTTCACGGAAAGCCTCGCTGAATTCGGCCCAAGTAGTGACATGGCCCGCTGGGCGCATAGCTCCAAAATTCTCCCACCATAGACTAGCGGGGGCTTCAAGATGATATGCAGCAAAGGTGACCTTGTCAGCCTCCGCTACCAGCGCGGAACGCAGTTTGTGAGCAATACTGCGAAGCCAGTCATCAGCGTCGAGAGGCTCGACGGAGTGGTGGAACGTGGGTGGATGTAATTTGATGAAATCACTGAGTGACACCACGTTAGTCCTCTGATGGTGTGCTGTATTCTGTTCAATACGCTCCAACAAACGGTTGGTCTCCCGCTTGTTTCTCTCAGCTTCCATCATAACCTCGGCTAGTGAAGGAGGATGAGGCAGATTTTCATTCCTGCCTTCACTGCCTTCAGCCTGCTCTTGAGAAGCAGGGTTAGCGCGCGTGTTGACCATCCTAGGTAAACAAGACAATGATTTAGTCAGGATGATAAGATTCCGACATAGGATAAAAATTTAAGGAATAACTCGAAATGCAAGATGATCATCCGTATGACATGGTAGATACAGAAACTGCTTCTTTATTCCATCGTCATACACACCATACAGGGTTTAGTACAAGACCAAACAAAGTACTATTACGGTGAAAAGAGGATTACATCTCATCGGAGGCATTCCAAGCTCCTATACATTATTTTTCTACACCTCCGGAAAGAGTACAGACTAGGTCATATCCCACGAGTCACGCGGGACGATAGAAGACACAGCTAGTGCGAACTAGTGATACTACCACTAACTCAGACCGATCCGTAGTAGTCCTCGTAGAAGTCACCTCCATAGCCTGGAAGCTCAACATGATCATCCGGAAACAGACGATCTCGCGGAGCTTGTGGACCATAGGGGCTAGGATGAGGCCTTGGACCAACAGACGGTGGCCTACGGGGACCGCGAGGTGGGGTGATGCCTCCTACATCACGCCAAACCATCACGTCTGGCAGAGCAGATCTCACAGGATAGAGATCGCGCATATCTGAATATCCAGCTTGCACCGCCGGTGCGAACCGAGTCAAAGTGGCCCAGTGGTCAGCACGGGTATTGAAGAGCTCTAACCTTAAGGCCCGATTTTCACGGTCCTTATCCTCGAGCATCTCAGCAGTGGTGCGAGTCCGTGAATCCTCCTGAGTGGGGTCAGCATAGATAGCCTGGAGATACCCTTGTGCTCCCGGAAGTGATCCTGGCATATACCGGAAATCAGAGTCCCGAAATATACCAGATCTGACTCGCATAATGGTCATCATAGAGTAGGCGGCGTCCTGCACAGCCATCTCAATAGTAACCCCGAGTCCATAGGAGCAGTGAAGAGGCTCGGTGGATCCAGGATAAGATGGAAATATCCTGACAGTGCAGAGATACTGGCTTTGATTAAAGTCTCGGAATTGCTCTTCAACCATGTACTCAGGATACCAGCGGTATCCAGCCTCAGTCATTACCCTGACCAACTTGGCAGTATGGCCGGGTACATCTAGGCATCGAGTCAGGCGAACCACTTGATTGAGGTCGCGAGTGGCCATCTGAAAGCACAATCATAATGCAAGGGCATTAGAATTTCTAGCAAAATTTCGGCAGCATAACAGCTGTAAATGCTCAAGAAGGATTTTGAGACATTTGACAAAGGATTACATACCCACTCAACATCATCATATCAAAGTTCTGAATCCATTCTAACAACATAATGTGGTAGTAGAACTGAACTAGGCTTGTATCCATCAAACTTATAAGGTACTACTGATTGGTAACACGTGATCCTGATAGAGAGAATAGATCCTAATTCCTTAACCCCCGGTGGAAGAATGGACTGACTCAGATCAGAATGTCATAAGATAAAGGAGTAAAAAGAGCCTTACGTTCCAACCCACAAACAATTCCCCTACATATAACTAAAGAATTTCTAGACTCAACATCGACCAGTTTGGCTTGGAGAACCTACAGGCAGTCCGGCTCTGATGCCAACGCTGTCAGGAACCCGACTCGATGTCACATCGATCTAGCCGGTAACACCTCATATCACTTTGCGGCCTCACGCACGGTATCCCCACGGTTGTCGCCTTACCTTTGCCCGGGACCGTTTGCGCCTTTTGGCTCACGTATATGATAGTGTCGCTAGCATCCATATGATAAAGAGCCCGGGCTGACATGACTAGTCGTAAACCCAAAGTGGCACAGACTTACAGGGACAGGCATCCATGACCCAGCTTCGAACGTGTCGGTCATCAGCAAGTGGGTCCGGGCTGTAGCACTGGGCTAGCAGGACTCCGGTAAACCGGGCTGTAGCGGGCTAACAGGACTCCGGTACTCAAAGCGTGACATTTCCCCGAAGGGACAGACACAGGAACGAAGAAGGACACATGCCGGCCAGCCTAAGTGTTCCAGAGCAGTAGCAAGCTACCATGGCTCAGCGGTAACACTAGGAGACATTTCCCGGTAAGAGAGGCTACTAAAGATAAACAACTAGATAGTCAGATCCCACACATACCAAGCATTTCAATCATACACACAATATGCTCGATATGTGCAAATACAACGAAGCATCACAACATGACTCTACGACACAAGTACTTTATTTAAGGCTCAAGGAGCCATACATAACATACACGAAGGTACGGGTCTCACGACCCAACATACAAGGCATACAGTCATACAAACCAGCAGCGGAAGTAACTTGTCTGGGTACAGACAACTAGTAAAATAAAAGAGGCTTGGGAAGCCTAGCTATACTACAAGGTCCTTCACAAGCTCAGGGTCACCACCTGGGTCTTTAGCCTACTCGTTGATGTCAACGTCTACATAGAACCCATCAGAAGGGGTTGCAGCGTCTTCTGTAAAAATGTAGATTATAGCAACATGAGTACAAAGGTACTCAGCAAGACTTACATCAGATCCTACATACATGCATATTATCAAGAAGGGTTGGTGGAGTTATTGCAGCAAGCCAGCTTTGACTCTTGGCTAGACTATCCTACGATACTCCAACTTGAAATGGTTTTGCGCACACGAGTCCACTACTCACCACTTCAATACACTACCGAGGATCCACCTCCGTCTTCCTACGGAAGAGCCATCCTCGGCACTCACACTTATCTTGAGGCTTTTAGCAGTTTCCATTTACTTGTCTATGAACTGTATAGGCAACCAAGTAGTCCTTTACCGCGGACGCGGCTATTCGAATAGATTATGATAACCCTGCAGGGGTGTACTTCTTCATACATGTTTCCACCACTTAGCGTCTGCACACGATATGTGCTCGGCAGACTTCAAGCGAAAGCCGACGTGGGTGTAGACCACGACCTACCTAAACACTTAAGCCTCTAGTCCAGGTTTATCGCCTATTCAGGTTCCATCCGCAGGGAGTCCGGCCGAGGTTTCCCATACGGCCCCGAACGATGTGAACAGGGTTACCGAGATACCTAACGGGTATTCGGTACACTCGGCCACGTACCTACCGCATCACAGCCCACCCCTACGGTCAGCGCTGTCCACGGCCTCCAATAGGCTACAAACACCAGAAACTACTTGCAACTCCTGGACAGAGAGCTAGGGTGAATAAGAAGTCGAGTGGGGTCATATTTCAGGGCCCAATGCATGGTAGTAGTTGTATCTTAAATCACACATACAGATCTCAGTGCTTAAGGTCGGCTTCAATGAAACAACCCACCATGTACTCCTACATGGCCTCTCATCGATACCTTTACCAAATCGTGTTCACCACACCACTCTCATTTCCGACATAATCATTTCACTCTAGCCATCACCCAGATGAACCAGACCTGACACGACTCTAAGCATAGCAGGCATAGCAAGGTAGGAACAACACATACATATGGCTCAATCAACTCCTACACATGCTAGTGGGTTTCATCTAGTTACTGTGGCAATGACAGGTCATGCAGAGGAAATGGGTTCAACTACCGTAGCACACAGCAGTTTGAAACGCGTTGTCTTAATGCAGTAAAAGAGAGCAGGAGCGAGAACATGGGATTGTATCGATATGATCAAATGGTTGGTTGCTTGCCTGATGGTTTGATGCACTGATACGGTTCTTCGTTAGGGTAATCACGGTACTCCTCAGAGGCAGAACCTGTCGCAAAGGACACCGACACACAACCATCACCAAACAATGTGCAACAATATGATGCATGCATGAAACATGGCAATATGAGTGTGTTGGGCTAATGCAACTAAAACCAGAAGGGTTTGAACAAATTTGAATCAAGGATTCAAATTTCAAATTCAAATATGGCCTTTTAAAGTGCTTTTCCTTGTTCTGCTTAAAACATCAATTTAACTTGTTTGATCATGCATGAAAATAGTACAGATGGATAGCTTGGATTTTTCTGATCATTTTTCATATATAATTTGTCCAATTTGGAGTTACAGAATAAAAGTTATGAATTTTTAAAGTTTAAATAATATTCTGGAATTCCTGATTTAAATTAAATCCAGAAATATAAATATTGCGCCAGCATGACGTCAGCATGACGTCAGTGGTCAACTGTGGCTGGCTGGAGTCAAACCTGACGTGTGGGGTCCACACGTCAGTGACTGGGGGGTTAAACAGGGTTAGTTTAATCCTAATTAGGGGTTAGTGGCGCTGGGGCCCACTGGTCAGTGTTAGGGGGTTAACTAACAGTGGTTAGCACTAATCCTAATTAGCTACAGGGCTGGGCCCACCTGTCAGGGACTCAGGGGGGGTCCTGCCGTGGTCAAAGTGGGTCAAACCCACCGGCGACATGACGCCGGCGAGGCCCGAGACGGCGGCGCGATGCGGAATCGCGCTACAGGGCACGGGCGAGGCCGTGCTTGGGCTCGTTGGAGAGCTCTTGCTCCCGCGCGTCGAACGGTGGTGGTGGCCGAGCTTGAGGTGGCCGGAGTCGACGGCGGCGAGCTCGGCTGCGGCCGCCGGGGTTCGGTCGTGCACGGAAACGGGGTTGGAGCTCGAAGGCGAGCGAAGCGAGGCGCTAGGGATGCTCTATGGAGCCTTACGAACTCGTTGGACTCGCCGGGGTGACCAAATGGTCACCGGAGCTGCGTCGACGGCGAGCTCGGCGACGGCGGAGGTTCGGCCGTGGTGGGGAGGAGGCTACGGTGAGGGAACGAGGGGGAGAAGAGGGGGAAACGGTGGCGTAGCTCACCGCGGTTGCAGTGGGCGTCGAAGCGGGCT